>NW_022158726.1:13024-243802 GCF_000260195.1 Fusarium odoratissimum NRRL 54006
CACAAGCCCGAGTACACCAAGCCCAAGGCTCCCAAGCCCCACAAGCCCGAGTACACTGCTCCCAAGCCTCACCACGAGAAGCCCAAGCCTCACCCCAAGCCTACCTACCAGGCTCCCAAGCCCGCTCCTAAGCCTCACAAGCCTGAGTACACCAAGCCCAAGACCGAGAAGCCCAAGCCTGCTCCTAAGCCTGAGTACAAGGCTCCTACCTACCAGGCTCCTCACTACTAGATTCGCTCTTCGACGATGAAGGATAGTAGCTGTTTGTGCTTTGGTTATTGAGTGGGTGACTCGTGCTGATTCACGATCATGGTATATGACCTGTGTGTGAAAACGCATAGCGAGAGGACGGCGCTGGACTTCTGACTTATGAGAGATTCTGGAGGGATGTTAGATATGTGTTTGGATGGATGGACTTTTGACATATTCTTCTTGTACTTTATTGGCCTATTAGTTATTAATAACTCGTCCGGATGAACTGCGTTGTTTAACTCTACTCTCCTTCCCTGTGAATTATACACCTTGAAGTAACAGTACTCTCTTTGCTCGACTGTCTTCCAGCTAGAAGCAATACTCCCATAAGCGGCGCTCAATTTCCAGGTCAAGTGTAAAATCGCCGAAACTCTCAAAGATCCGATTAACCACTGCCAACCACCTCTTGTGTAGCTTGGTAACATAATGCGCTTTGGTATACTCCCAGTGATCCGAAAACCATCCAGAGTTCTCCCGGTCCGCGATACCCGAAATCCGACCGTTGTGCATCAAAACGTTCCGCATGTTGATGTCGGAATGCGTGAACACAATGTTATGGCCCGTGGAGTGAAAGACATATGGTAGCGCGGGTGTTCGCAGTATATTGTTGAAGTCTTCTTCATCGGTACAAGGTCCAAAGAAATCACCACATTCCTTGTCATAGTCGTGGGCCGCAATGATCCGGTAGTCATAATATGGCCCACCAATAGCATTTCTTATTTCATACTTTGGCGTTCTGGGTCTTGAGATTGAGCGCAGTTGTGTCAGGTATCTCTGCATATCACGCGTGAAGAGATCGAGATCATGATCGCTCAGTATGTCAATGTACGAGCCGAAGCGCTGCCCCGGTAGGGTGGTGGTCAGCAGATAAGACGTTTCAGTATCAGACAATAGATCTAACGGACGAGGGACTGGAATTTGGGTTTGGCTTCGTACAAGCTGTAGTGCCCCGAACTCAATTTTCAGTGCTTGATGGTCTTCAACGCTCTTCGTCTTCAGATACACGCCAAAAGGGAGCTGTTGAACCCTCAGGCTACAAGATGATCCGTAAACACGAGATCCCAGAGAGCTTAAAAAGTGGTAGATGCGTATACGGAAAGAGACTGGCATAAGGCGACACATTGAGGGGATCATTGGAGCGACATACTCCGATAAATGATGCCAAGGCGAGAAAGATAGCAGACTGGTAGCTGGGAGCTCGTGTCTACTTGCAATCTCTCGAGCAACAAGAGCCCATCGTATAGATTTGGAAAATCTTGATGTAGCTAGTAATAGACTGACGTCTGGGGTCTCGATGCCCGAGTTGGAATGATCCGTAAAGCTACACCACTGTATCCTGGGAATCCTTTCGAGAAGGGGAGGTTGATTTGGACCTCCAATCGTAACCTTCGTTACACGATACTGCAGCAGCGTGAGCGGACGTTCGGTGCGGGAATGAAGAAGTATTTACGTTGGAGACTTTGGTGGGAGTAAAGCGAAAGTAACCTTGAGATACAGCTTCTGCTACAGGCTGGCGTACAAGTCAGTGATTTCGGGCATCATCATGGCTAGAAGTGCCATGAAGAAGTCTCTCTTGCATATCAGAGCCAAGGAAGACGCCAAAAAGCTCGTGCAGCGGCTCCGGTTGATTAGCTGAAACTCGTTTGGGAGAAGAGGAGAGGTTTAGGGATACAGCTCACATCTTGTAGCCTAGTCACAGGAAAGATTGGTGTCACAACCAGCGGATCCATGAATGATGCTTTGAAACCAGATACAACATTTAAAATCATCTCTTTCTGATACATCTGCGATGATGCTTTCGCTCGGATTTGCTTGTTGTGCGTGTTGGTCAATGACTGATATGCTCAGTATAGGCTCTTGTGAGGATAACGCTGAAGGTGCCTACCACTTCCAACTAGCTTTCTCCACTCCGATAACAGTGGCATCAAATCTTAGTCTTCTTGTCCATCGATGCATCTTTGGAGCATGAATCGGGCAGTTGCTTCGGGGTCAACTGAGCCGTGCAGGAAGGATGTTGGAGGCGGGAGCTGCGGACTACAGCGAGAGTCTGTTCACGTCTGCTTTGACTTTCTGCCATTGCCAAGGACCTCAGTTGGTAATCGAAGGATGATGGTGAAATCGTGAAGACAAGCGGGAGAGTTGGTTGATGTCGCGCACCCAAAAGCCATTATATAATACTGCTGCCTAGAGAAGTATTACAATCTCATGATCCCTGCCTAAGTTTTTCTACCCACTGACTCAAAGTTATCTTATACCTAATCACATCATTTCGAAGTGACAACATTTTAGAGCGCTTGCTCCTAACATCAACACAGTCTGGGAGGTGACTATGTCGCTGAACGGGAATCTAGAGAGCTCCTCGATATACATTGCCATGAAGAGCCGGCCTTCTCCAAGAGAATATGTAGGACAAGTCTCTTCTTCTCGGTAATTATTTTTACTGTCTAAGGTAACTCCAATAGCACTGGGGACTAATTGTCACTGATAACATTGGGCGGCCCGTTCTTCATCACGCGACGAACCTTACGGGACCTTGGGAATACGAGGAGAGACGGAACGAATCGGCTATTGACCTAACTCTGATCGTACTGGTCAAAGCAAGCGGCGTCTCCAATTTGCCACGCGCCACGCAGATCATCCAGTCAGTTCCTGCAGATGGTAAGCCATCTCGTCGAACTGGAGCGGCATTCACGTGCCGAATTTGGGTCAAGGATGCTCTAGTCGAACTACACGAAACAGGAGAGATCTTTCTTGCCGATGATATTGGTACGTAGAGGCAGGAGCTCCGAGAGATGCAGCACTTATGCTGACCTATAGTATAGAAGTGATTGAGACAGAAGCAATAGCATATGCAGAGAGGTATGCTGCTGACAGCGAGCAGGGCAAGGGGACAGCAGTTGTCAATAGTGCCTTTGCATTGAGCCTTCAATGGCCGCCTATCAGAGGACGTGGAAGGCGTGTTTGCATATTAGATTACTGGTAAATCGTTGCATGTGTTTCCTGAGGAATGATCCCGATAGTTGTCTAAGGTGAACAATATCGCGGTTGGACTCGACTCGGGCGCTAAGTGGCCGAACGGCCCGTTGTAGCCGGCTTTAGCAACCATGGCATACTCAGATATGGTCGCGTGCTACTCAGGGATATTGCTGTTTGTGTCTCTAAGGGGAGAAAAAGGATAGTCGGAAGTGACAGGTGTAATGAAAGGATTTAAGGGGCAGAACACAGTCCCCAGAAGAGTGCAGACAGAGTTCGGGGTTTCTTGCCCAAGCAAGAATGGAACTTTTGCAAGAACAATAAGGTTAAAAACAAGCGCTTGCTATCTAGGTATAATGCAGTGGGAAGGATCTCGTAACTGTGATCTTACATGCAGCTGGAATACGGGGTCGGCCGAGTGTTGGATCAGACGGTTTCTATTACTGGGGCGGAATGGGTCAATACGAAGTGACAGTACTGGTATTGACAATGCAAGAGAAATACATGGCAATGCGCTGTACAATAATGCTGAGCCACGGAACCCAGATTTGTGATGAAGGTAATTGTCTTTTTGACGATGACCGAAAAGCCATGCGGGGTCCAACATAACCTGGAACTCTAGACATATTTTCCTTGTCGAAGTTGCATAAGACCACTTATGCTAGACCTATGTATAGATTCCGAAGGAGCTGTCATTTCTCTCGTATAACATGTGAAGGCAATTCCGAACCCCTGGATTTGACAGCCTGCATGTCAAACCACCAAAATTCGGTAAGTGCAGACCTTCCGGGATCCCGAATCCACAAAACGCGGACCGCGATGCGCTAAGCTCAGTAGCGGAATGATAGTTACCCATGGCATCATGAACCATTAAATACGAGAGGGCCATTCAGAGTGTATTCCCAGCTGGAGCTCGTGATCATTTTCTGTTTTGGTGTTAATGCGAGGAATAGTTCTGACTACCCTGGACTGACAGTTCAAGCAGCCAATCACACGTGAGACGTTTCATCTCCCGTGTATCCGGCCGGTAAAGTCTAAAGTCGCTCCGGAGAAACTTTCTAGTGATTCACTGCAGCGCAAATAGACACTCATGAGCAGCACAGAGTTTCCATCGCATTTCCCAGCCGTACAGAATTATCCAATGATATCAATACCGAAACAAGGGATAAAAACCTGAGCAAATCACAAAGATTCTGGCGTTTAGCCGCGATGCACCGATTCTTCTTAGTGGGATGATCTACTGCAACCCTTCACTGTCACGCTTCCCCACCGCCCCAGGGCCCAGACTCTCAGGACATCCCCTGCAAATTTGAAGCCGCTATTCCACGACAAGAACAACATTTCCGATGTAGCCGGTCCCTTGGTTTTAGCCACCTTGGCACCTTCCTTCGCGAGAGCAGAAGGGGGACCTTTTTTTTATGATCTACACGAAGAGGAAGTGGCTGACGTTGGATGGAAGGATTGCCAGCGCAGAGGCTGAGCTGGTTAGGCTGAAGCTGTTGGTAGGCAGAACTTATTATGACTCAGGCCATTTGGGAAGCGATGACCCCACCAATTTCGCTCGTTTATGCAATGTCCTTTGAAACGAGGGATAATGGGCTTTGTTCTGTTTCCCATGATGCTGTGACATACCGAACGAAGATGAGCATTGAGTTTACAATTCGGATCACGGCTTGGAAAACCCCTACCTAAACCATGTGAAGGAAACCTTGTTGCCATCTGGCATGCTACTGAACTGTACCTTGGGGTATGACGAAAGAGTCAGTGAAAAGGGTGCAATGACATGACATGACTTGACAATTCAGTGTTAGGGCTGCAGCTCCTCCTCTCATTTTCAGGTCCAGATTCGGGAATAACCGAGCAAGGGTTTTCTTCCTCTTCTTCCTTCTCTATTAGCGCCCAACGGAGTCTCGGCCACTATGCAGCAGAAAGAAATTGGTCTCGTGATGCGACCTCGGTACAACAAGATTAAACGAGCTCCTACGGTCCATCGTACCATAACATGTTAGCCTCCGTGTACACCACTAGAGTAGCCCAACACTGCCCCCTTTTTTTCTCAGTGGGCTTAGTTGAAACTCGGCTCCTCGGCTCGCCCTAAAAACAGGTGAATTCCGCGTCTCCGCCAATCACGCGCCGGCAAAGCATAAGCAGACGGTGCCGGAAATCCGTAACACGAGATTACCTAGGCCAGAGGAGCTAGGCTAGACCAAAGCAAAGAGGAAACAACGCACGCGAGCTCTTCTTTTTTATTTTGCATAACGTAAAGGGGGGCGCTTTTTTTACGCTCGGTCAGAGCTTTTAGGTAGACGCCGCAGCTAATTAAAAAGCCATAGACGATGATGGCAGAAAATCTGTTATAACAGTCCCGGGTTCCCGGTTGTTTCTCCACATTTTCGATTTCCTGTCTCGAGCTTCTTGTCTTTTTCTTCTAGAACAAAACGGCGATCATGGTGCTTGGCTTTCAGCTCTGAGGTGACATTTTTTCTTATAAGCATTATATGTGATCAGTGTGATTCCTATACTCTCATTCATTTATCTTATCTTTTTTTCTTTTTAGCCTCTACGGCTGTCTATCAAACATGGTCTGCATACCTTCTTGGCTCACGAGGTTGGGCGCTCGTCTTGCCAATCGCCCATTCATCTTTACTTTTGCCGTCTCAGCCCTCTTCGCATCCAAGCTCGCCCACATCCACAGCCACCGAAACGCCGTCGCTACCGGTCGATTATTCACCTTTTTCAGTACATTCTTCGTGCAAGATATTCTCGTCCTTCTTTTAATCCGACTCCTCCTCGATCAATGGTCGCCCAGGACCCAAATACTACACTACGCCACTACAGCAGTCGCTGGTTTATTAATATTATACAACGTCGCTCTATCGTTAATATCCATTACTTTTTACCTCGTCTCCGGCGCCGAGATCCACTGGCGAAACCTCAACCTTGTGTCGGACCCTACTTCAAGAGCTATCTTCCTTTCTGGTCTCGTGACCTTCATCTTGGTCGCTTCTTGCTTGATCGTCCTTGCTTGGCTGCTTCAGAATGTGTGCTATAGAGTGTTTGGGTGGGGTGCGGATATGCTCCATTTCCCTTGGGCTATGGCGCGAACTGCGACAAACCGATTCTTGAGAAAGCGAAACATCTACAGTCCTCTTCCCGATCCTGAGCCTGTCATTGCCGAGGAGAACCAGTACGACGATGTTGATGATGAGGCTTGGCTGGAGGACTTTGTCGAGCATGGCAAATCGCAAACTCTGTATTCTCGAATCTCCCAACGAGTCAGCACTTTTGGCGTCCGAGTGCAGCCTTCCACCGTGAGGCGCATTCACTACGGCATGCCATACTTCTTTTGGTCTCTCTTCACTATCGCCATGATGGTCTTGTTACTCGAGCGCCCCGATGATCGCTCTCTCCTCTTCCTCTCATGGACCACTGGTCTCCTTCCCTTCGTCGACGTCTCATCAACCGCACCACTCCTCGACCAACTCCCTTCCAAGTTTGAACAAGTCGGCATCCAGCACCAGTGGGATGAGAAGTCAGCCCTTGGCGAGCCCCCAAAGATGGATTGGCTGCCCAAGGGTAAGCCTCTGGCTGGCTTTGAGGACTGGTATACACCCAACGAGCTTCACTACAACGCCGCCAAGGATCCCATGAAGATCTCCAACCTCGACCAGCCTGTGCTGGAGGAGCTGAAGGATAAGCTCAAGGATGTCTCTGTCAAGCATGTCATGCTCTTCCTGCTCGAAAGTACCAGGAACGACATCTTCCCCTTCAAGAAGGGTGGTCATATGTGGGAGAAATTCAAGGATTCTTACCCCGATAAGAAGATTCCTGAGGATGTCGAAGAGAGACTCAAGAACTTGATGCCTAATGCCCGATATGTCACTGGCGATTACGATGATGGTTTCAAGCACGACAAGACACCTAAGCGTGGCGGTGCTCATTTCAGCAACGCCTACACCTCCGGTACTTACACTCTCAAGAGTCTCGTCGGCACCATCTGCGGTCTCAACCCCCTCATCGCCGACTTCAACCTCGATTACAAGCGTCACATCTACCAACCCTGCCTCCCTCACATCTTCGACGCCATGAACAAGGCCGAAGACGAGTCAGCTGCCAAGTGGAAGTCATACTTTTTCCAGACCGCCATGATCCACTACGACAACCATCACAAGCTCATGGCTGCCTGCGGTTACCCCGAGGAGAACACCCAGGACCGAGACTCCCTTCGCAGCGAGAACGCCAAGCACCGTGTTGATCTGGAGGACATTAACTACTTTGGCTTCCAGGAGGACCCTCTTGAGGATTACATGCGCGATGCCTTTAATGATGCCAAGGAGAACAACGGTCGTGTCTTCCTTACGCATATCACCAGCACGAGCCATCACGCTTATGGTATCCCTAAGAATGAGACGTACACTGCTATCGGAGCTGGCAAGGACATTGATGAGATGTCGCATTACGCCAACGCTGAGAGCTATGATGATAAGTGGATTGGCAAGGTTCTCAAGATGTTGGATAATCAAGGTGTTGCAAATGAGACTCTCATCGTCTTCCTTGGTGATCACGGTGTCTCGCTGGTTGAGAATGGCAAGGCCTCTCCTTACTACAACCCTAGCGTTGGATCAGATCATGTCCCGCTTGTTTTCTCTCACCCATCTCTTCCCGCTTTCAACGTCGAGCACGCCGTTCACTCCACCCAAGTTCTACCGACCATCCTCGATCTCATGCTCGAGAGTGGCTCATTCGAAGGCGTTAGTCGCAAGGCCGCTGAGTCGCTCGTCGGAAATTACGAAGGCCAGTCCCTCTTGCGCCCCATGCAAATGGTCAACAACCAAACAGGCCAAGCCCAATGGCACTTCACCGTCGTCAACCCCGGCCGAGCCATGCTCAACGTGCGCGACGTCCGCTATCCCGACCGTCACCTCAGCGTCCCTCTCATCGACAACACCGAGTGGCGCCTCAGCGACCTCTCGGTCGACCCCTTAGAAAAGGACCCCATCCAGGCCTTTGACTATCTCTCCTTCTTGGACTCTGTGGAGAAGAAATGGGGTGTTGAGTGGGCGCAGTGGGTGGAGGAGGGTGCTTTCATGACAAGGTGGCATGTGCAGGAGAACGGAAAGCGTTGGCGTTATGAGCGAAATCCTAATGTTCAAGAGACAAGGGATCAATAAAAAAAAGACTGGGGAGTTTAGCGGTATAAATAATGAAGATGTATGAATAGTTTGCATTTTAGAGTTTTGCATGGCGATATCCATTTACTACTAGTTTTGGTTCATTGATGCCTCTTGTCGTGAAGTCTGAGCCTCATCGCATTGAAGGATTGTGAGATGTCACCATTCTGATCATTCACTCAACAGATTATATGATTCCGCAACGTGACGGGCAACATCTTTCGCTACAGTTTCGCGAGCTACAAAGTCACGAAGACATCATCATATTAACAAGTCAACATTAAGACCACGAGACTTGAGCTCATCCAGTATCAAGCGCTCCATAACGCAACTCCTTGTATATCCCCACCAATTTCTTTCTTTTGAAAGTAGAATCTGCGCACCACGGTAAAAGTGACACAGTAACACGAGAATTCTCGAGTCTCCATCACTGATCCAGCGTGCAATCGGTCCAGAACAAAGGACCGGAACCCCAAAGAACAGCTCCTCAATGTCGGCACTGATAGAAGTCATGTCACAGCGCATGGGGCCTGACACAAGTGATGCACAGCACAAAAGAGGAGATATCCGGTGCAAGAGGGTTTCGAAGACTGAGCGGTCGGATTGGGAAGATAGAACCATCGAGGCAGCGGGGTGAGTAGGGGAGGTAAACTTGTCAGTGACATCGGTGATGACCTCTTTGAGATGAGTGAGTGACTGGTTGTGTGTGTCCTCCTCACACGATTCTTCTGCTAGAGGAGACTTGGGGGAAGCATGCGGTATCTGATTCTCCATGCCCAGAAGAAGTCGCCAAGCGCACGACGTCGGCTCGTCACTCTTCAGAGGGCCACTCTCCCCCTGATACCGAGGATCATCCCAGATGTCCATAAGCAAACCAACAAAACGCTCCGGATCATGACCCCAGGAAACAAGAGCCTGTTCGATATGAAATCTCGGAGAATGCCTCGCGACGTCAGCGAGGATGCTCCCTTGATCAATGAAGATGGGCATCGACCGAAACCAGAGCTCAATGATTCCAGGGGTCAGGAAGAATAATTGGTCTTTCGAAAGGTCTAGTTTGGTCTGGCCGTGGAGGAAGTCGAGGTCGAACCATGATATGTAGTTGACGAGGAGGGCTGTTCCCATGAGTGCTTCGCAGTTCTGCTTGTTAAAGGGGCGGGATAAGTTTTTGCGAAACAATTGCACGGTTTTGGCCATTAGATGCCCTGAAGCATCCCTGTATTTGGGTTCGTGGGGGCAGAGGGAAGAGAAATGCATTGCTGAAGTGCAGAGGATGGCCGACATGACGAAATCTTCCTATTGTATGTCAGCAAGTGTATAACAAATGTGGGTTTGTAGCGGTACATGGAAGGCTTGCTGCATGACGACGGGCCAGATCTGGGGAAATGCAAGGGTCGATCGCGTTTCTTTATCCCAGTGATGGAACAACTCGAGATGCATGAGGTTGATCCACGGAACCGGGTCAATTGCCTTGGCCACGATGGGAATAGCAACAGAGATATGATGTGGCTGGAAACACTGCTCATTGCGCTGCAGGCAATTCGTACAGGGCACTCTCTCATCACACTACACGCTGTCAATCCAAGCCTCTCATATCACCAAGGGTAGTCATACCTTGACCTTCCGTCGCTTACAAGCATCGCATCCCTTCCGACTCTTCCGATGGGGTCGTTTCTTCCTTGGCTGATCCAACGCTCCCAACGTCTGTAGGGAAGGGCTCTGGCCGCTCGTTCCTGGAACGAGGATGGTATTGGAAAAGCGCGGGGATGTCATGGTATTGTGTGATATGTTTTGGGAGAACGAGGAGAAGTGGGAGAGTGCGAGAGCCTGGTTTTGACGCATCTCATTAGGCGGAGGGAGTCAGAGTGGAACCTCGTTTTCCTGATGCGGAATGCGAAGGGGGCTAGACTTCTTTGGGGATGCGAGATGAACGATCGGGGAATTGGCGTGTTAGTGCATTTCCAACTTCGTAAGACTCGGAGTGATATATGAAGCTGTTACTCTGCTTCTTGGAAATATGCTTACATCTGTCTCTATATAAAACCATCCCTACCTATTCCTCTTCAAAATGTTCCCATCAACCCTCAACCCCCGTCACCCACCATAACCCAGCAACATCCCCCGCAATGTCTTCAGTCCCGCCAGGAGGTCTGATCCTCATCACAGGCGCCAATGGGTACATAGCAAGCGTCGCTGTCCATGTCTTTCTTCAACGCGGTTATCGTGTCCGTGGCACAGTCCGCTCTATCACTGCCAATACCTGGATGAAAACATTCTTCGGATCCAATTTCGAGCTTGTCCAGGTTCCCGACATCTCGACACCCGGTGCTTTCGATGAAGCTCTCAAAGACGTGAATGGCGTGGTTCATACCGCTATGAACATGGACATGAACCCGCAGAACCAAGGAGTCATAGGCGATACCATCAATTCAAATCTGTACCTTCTTGAAGCGGCGGCAAAAGTCCCCAGCGTCAAGAGCGTTGTCATCACCTCGTCACTAGCTGCGTGCGCTCTTCCCACGACCGGCGAACCGTACAAGATCGATTCAACGACCTGGAACACCGATGCAATTGAGAAGACAGCTGAGCCATGGGATGAGCAAGGGAACCCGCGATGGCATGGGATCGTGTTATACGGAGCGGCCAAAGCACGTGGCGAACAAGCCGCTTTTGCTTGGGTGCTCGAAAACAAACCGTCCTTCTCATTCAACACGGTTGTCCCAAATGTTAACTTCGGTATCGCTATATCGCCCGAGAATATGAGCTACCGCAGTTCGGCCGCCGTCATTGACGCTGTTGTGAAAGGATATCCCGATGCGCCGTCTATTCTACCATCGCAGTGGTATGTCGATGTCGAGGATACGGTACTGCTACACCTGGCTGCATTGACACTCGACGATGTTGATAACGAGCGACTTCTTGCGTTCGGTGGGAGATATTGCTGGACTGTGATTCTGGAGATTCTTCATCGACGGTTTCCGGGCAAGGTTTTGCTCAAAAATGTTAGAGAGTCAGCTGTGGATGCAGGAGAGGTGGATAATGAGAGGAGTGCTGAGGTGTTGAGACAGATGGGGAAGTTGGAAGGGTTTACGAGTTTGGAAGAAACTCTTGTCAAGGGGGTCAAGACCATTCTTGAGAATAAGGAGAAGAATGTGCCCAAGACGCGGATTGATTTGTACTACGACTCGTTAGCAAGGGCCTAGGTTGGAGAGATAGGAAGGCAAAAGAAGAAGAAGTTCGCCCGTTGCACATCAAGTCTCAAATGTGGCCGTGATCATTGAGGGAAGGGTTAGTCTACATCATTGTGATTTCGGACTTTCTAGCCTCTCTAATCAACAATACTCCTTAGTCCTTCGAAATGCGTCATTCGTCTAAGAGTTCGACTCGAATTCTACGCGTCAAGAAAAGCATACGAAGAAGGGAGCATGTGTTACACTGTGAAATCCGGTTCATGACAGCTCATCCGGCCCAGGGTAAGTGCCACGAGATCGCGAGTGTCTGCGAACTCGCTCAGCTAACGTCGGAAGAAGGGCTCACGGTTACTACTTGATGGCAAGGTCAGAAAGAAAAGATAACTATCACTCGTCATGGTAATGTTTTGAAAACTCAATCATCAGGAAAGCCAGTTGCTCGCTGCATCGTCCTTGCTTCCGACACAATACATCCGCGAAGTCTCCCAACAACACTAATGTTTTCCGACTCGCAATGGTGAGGCTTTCCTAGTGATTCACTGCGGATCAGCAACGTATAATGCCACCCGATCGGTAGATTAATTTGATACCCCGACAATCTTGCAGGAGTTGGTAGCATTGACACTGATGAGCGCCCTCCATTCTCCCGAACCGCAACCTTGTCACCCAAATGCTCATAATCGAGACGCCAAACATACTGCCGTCGGTCCTTCATGTCCAGAAGCTTCGACAGCTACTCATGACCGTGAATAAGGATTATTGACAGCAAGTGGAGAAGTCCGTATCCGTATTTCCCCAGACTCGTCGTCCAAGCATTCTACCCCGCACGTTTTCTCAGTCGGCAGCTGTGGTGCGGAGCCGACTCATAAACCCTACCAACCATGCTGATCTGCACGAGCCTTACTGTATTGAGCTAGTTGTTGGATTCAGTGAGTCGGCTCCGACTTTGCCTTGAATGCCTTGCTCCATGCTATGTTCTATGAGCTAGAAACCTTAATGTGCAGATCAATAACAAGACGCAGAAACGGGCAGTTGATCCATATGCACTGTAAAGATGTCAACGATATAGACTGGGCTGGCTGTAAGCTGTAGGAAACATAGACGAGGAGGAGGGCAATTTCGTATCACAGGATCCCTGTTCCTTATCACGTAGCATTCACACGGCATATGCAATGCATTGACCTGACTAGACTGCTACACTTCCATACCGCCATGTGGCCTCACAAGCGTTAACTCAAGCCCAAGCTCTGCGTATGCCCAAACCTTTCCCCGTGGGGTTGCATCTCCCCCACGGGGATCAAATCCGGTGCTTCTATTCTAGATCCCAACCCATTAACACCACCCAGGCGCCATTGCAACAAGGACCAGCACCGCAGCCGACCATGCACTGGCCACGGTAGGCATAGCGCATCCAAACAGACCCCGGTGCCGAAACTGTTGAGCTTCACAGCAGTCCCCTCCCCTTGACTCGTCTAAGCTTGATTCAGAACGTGGCTTTTCCGTCCCTTCCGTAGAAAGAGCCTCCTGTTCACAGCTTGAATCGGGAACCGACTGCCAATAAGTACATTTTGTTCAGTAAGGTACATGTCCTCCCGCCGGATACGTGAATCCCAGCGGGGTACAGGTCGTCAAGCCGGGTACATGATTTCCGGGGCAAGGGAGCTTCGACCTAATCTCCAACCCCAGCTACCCCAGATTGTAATGGTGGGGAGAATCCTCTTGAGTACATATTCTGGGTCGTGCCATCTTCTCTCTTGTTTTTCTGGATCTCTCACTCCACTGTTTACCCACACATTGCTCCAGTATTATCACCGATCAACATGTCTACTTCACCTATCAAGACGTTCACTGAGCAGGGCGCCGATCATCTGGAGAGGGCCCATACTACTGGGAGTATCTCGATGTCTCCTGAGTTGTTTGAGCAGCTGTACTTGGCGCCTCACAGTCGAGTAAAGGGGGATTTGCGGCAGAAGCTGGGCAATCCGACGCCATTGGGTAAGACACTATTACATCTGTCGCTTGTGTTTTACTGACGCGACGACTAGCTTTGGGAGGTTTCTTGCTCTGCACGACTCCTGCTTCCATGGCACTGCTTGGATGGCAGGGTGCAGGAGGCTTTGGAGCTGGTGCGAACGTGTAAGTGTCACTGCCCTTCTTCCAACATCTATGATCTAATCAATCCATAGCGGCGCTTACCTCTGGTTCGGCGGTCTTCTTATGCTTCTCGGCAGCATCGGCGAATGGGTACAGTCACCCCTCGAGCGAATTTTACAAACAGTCTTCTAACAAGCACATGATAAAAGATTCTAGGAAACACCTTCCCCTCAGTCCTGTTCGGTCTCTTCGGCGGCTTCTGGTTCACCTTTGGTTCAACCATTGTTCCAGACTATAATGCTTACGGCCTCTACTCCAAAACTGATGCTGTTGCGGACGGCCTGAAGGAAGGCGAGTTCTACGCGACCTTCTCGTTCTTCCTGATCTCGATGGGTATTCTCTGTGCCGTCTTCGCCATCGCCAGTATCCGCACGAACGTGGTGTTGTTTACTATCCTGGTTATCCTGGTTCCTTGCTGTAAGCTCCCGACACTCCTGCTAGGCGTTTATCACTGACAGCTTTTCACTACAGTCGGCTGCCTCTCCGCCTCCTTCTTCGCTGTTGCAAATGGAGAGTCTGCTAAAGCGCTTACATATCAACACGCTGGTGCAGCGATACTTTTCGTTGTATCGCTGCTGGGGTGGTACATCTTCTTGAGCCATATTCTCCTGTCGGTCGACTTCCCGTATATTCTCCCGCTTGGTGATCTCTCTTCCAGAATCCCTGGTGCCACCAAGGTCAAGAGAGATACCCACTCTGAGGAGGAGAAGGTCTAGGGGCTTGTTGGTATACAGGTAGCACAGTGGCTTCCCGGTGGCTCTTTGACTGGATCGAATTTGTTTGCAGGATGCTGAATCCTGGGTGATGATGGAAATGACAAAATGGAAAGAGGTTTTAGCAATAGTTTGACACATACAACGTTAACACAACTGCTGGAATACATCTGGTAGTAGATATTGGCCAAGGATGAAGCTTGCTTATCATTTCTTTGATACTGTAACTGCTCGAGAAGGTTCACCTTATGTTACATGATAGTCGCACCATTCGAGCCAGTGTAGTAATGCAAGTCAAACCCCAAGGGTCAGGATTAAGTTTAATGCTACGATTCTCGCGATCCAAGTCAATACTCCCTCAAAGAATGAAAGATAGTTGCACTGTACTGTCACATTCATTCTCGAATGCCGTCCACGGACAAACGGTGTCAGTTCCGACAGTTTGTTTGCGTGATCCACCCCCATCCCATTCCCCGCAAGGACTGGGGAACGCCCAGTCCACTAAACCCAACCACTAACCAATGACACCAACACCAATTGCAGAGGCTTTCACTAACGATGTCGTTGACTCGTAAACGGGCTAGCGCCGTGCGGGGAAAGAGGGCAGGTCGGTGGAACGGCCCTGAATATCTATGGACCGGTTTCTCTCATCTTGTTTCTTTCCTCTATTCTTTCTCCACTGACACTCATCTCGCACTACCTCTACCCAATCTGTTGGTATCCTAGCCTTGTTAGACCCTCTTTTATTATCCTGGTAGTAGACGTCTGTTCTCAGGTGCAGCATGTCGGAACCGAAAGTTAGGAGGCAAAACCACTCTTGCGACCATTGCAGAAAGTCCAAGAAGGCGTGCGATGGGTATATTCGCAATGAGAAACCGGCAGTTTCACCTGATGCAACGTCACCCGCTTCTGGCTCGCAAATCTGTAAGTTCTAGCCATGCATACTACCCACCTCGAGACCAGGCATTGACCATGTCGCTTTGTTAGATGGAGGATCGGAACCAGGGCTCAAGTCCTGCTCGTACTGTATCAGAACCAAGAAAGTATGCAGTCTGAACCCACAGTGGGGAAAGACTCGATCAAGGTCTCGAGTTAGCGAGACAGGGTCAAGCATCACCAGCACCTCCAACGACAGCTCTCAGAGCAAGAGAAAGCGTAATGAGTCTCCCGCCACGACAACCGCCCCTTCACTCAACGCAAAGTATTGCGACATCACCGCGGCGAATATGCTGCAGATGCTTCAGAACTCTACACCAGGACAAGGTCTATCCTGGAACAATCCCTTCGTCAGCACAGATATCCCTTCCTTTCTGTCCATGGGCCCAACCCTCGATGCTCAAAGCCTTGCGATGAGCTTCTCAAGCCCAGAGAGTGCTTCCCATACAGTGGCGCAGGACACTATCGATGAAGCACTGCCAGAACTTATAAAGCAGACCTCACATGCAGCAACTGACGCCCTGGACAACTCGACATCCTATTCAGGCTCACAAGACTTTGACATTAATAATCTCTGGGACTTGGACTTCTCGGACATCAACTCCGCGCCTCTCGACACGCTTTCATCAACGGAATCTCCAACCAACGGACACAACGCCGTTCAAGTGAAACGCAGAGCCCGTCTGCCATCTAACGACTTGTCCGGATATCCCAACTTCTCACCATCGCCATTCACTAGCGACTCTCTCATCATGCAGAGCTCCAATCGGTATATGATCACCGAGAGTCTTCTTCAGATATATCACGACGTCCTTGAGAATAACCTAGCATGTTGGCTAGCTGAAGAGAATTGCCCTTACAAGTTGCAAGTTGTCGCTCGCGCTAGTCCAGCGCCTGAACCCAGCTTGGGTGCAACTCCAGGGCCCTCCCGACAGAATCCAAACCTCCCGCCAGAATGGGGCGCGGCATGGTCGAACAGGATGTATCGTCGCGTTATGGAACTAGATCGCGCTGCACAGTCCGCAAGGTTGATCAACCTCACACGTTCTGAGAATCAAGCAGCATCTCGAGTATTGGACCTTGTCATTATGGCTTTTACGACACAATGGGCCCAAGGTAACCGTCGACAAGAAAGGTTCTCCATGGGGGCAAGCGACTTTGCGACTGAAGCAGACGACTTGGCTGATGCCCTAAATCAAGAGTTTGAGGAGAGTTTACAACAATCGGTATGGGAGCAAGCAAAACGAGCACTGCAGGACGTTGTTGATGTCGAATCTTACCGTGTCATCTACGCTGAACTCATTTTTGGTCTGACGCAAAAGCCATGGGCTAGCGATGAGTACCAACAGAAGTCCTTTGGATCCAAGAAAGAAAAGGGTGGCAGAGGCATTAAAGAGAACGCGATGCCAGAGATTATTGAGATCATGTCGCAAGAAGGACCTCATATTTACCTAGAGCGGGCAACGAGGAAGATTCACGCGCTCAAATTCAGGTTTGAAGCTAGTGAATCTGGTTTCATGGAGACAAGCAAAAAACACTCCCCTCGGCGATTGACTGAAGAGAATAGACGGACCATCGGATTGCTCTACTGGCTTGCTGTCATGTTTGATACAGTCTCTTCATCTATGAATGAACGGCCAGTGGCACTGGCTGATGAAGATTGCCAACATGAAGACGCTGACCAAATCCTAGCCGACAGCATGAGGGCAGCCCAGAAGAGCCGAAGAGGAAGTCAAAGATGGGAGATGGAGCTATTTATCCAAGATGATGCGACGAAACCAACAGTCGGGACAAGATGGCCCTGCTCGTATGACGACGCGATGCAAATGGTTGCCAAGTCAGCACCCGTCAAGATCCTTATCTATCGACACTTGTCATATCTGCAGAATGCTCTGCGAAAACGAGAGTGTCCCCAAGCAATCGAGGAGATCATCCAACAAACGACCCTCCTATACCGGTACTGGAACATGACGCACGGTGCCTTCTTCCGAGATCTCATTAGACATTACGATACTGTCCCACCACGAATTAGAAGCTGGTTCTTCTGTATCGCAGTACCATGGCATCTCGGTGCCCTAATGCTCGCAGACGTCCTCGAGTTCATCGACAAAAACGGTTACGGCCTCGACCAAGCCCGCCAAAAGCGACTCAGCAGTAACGTTGCAGCACGAATCCGCAAAGCCAGCGCCATAGAACTCGCCGACCTCGCACAAGTAACAACATCGCGCCTTTTCCAAGAAGCTGGTATAAACGCCGCTCAACTCCCAGACTACCACTTCGCAGTCAGCGAAGGACCACTATTGACGGAACCTTGGACTGTTATCCTCATTAGGGGATTTACGAAAGCATGTTTGTTTCATTTGGATATGGCGGATGACTTTCAGCAGCACGAGGGGGATTTACTGGGGCATGATAGTGAGGATTTTCAGGATAGTTTGAGGAGGGCGGAGTATTGTATTAGAGCGCTTTGGTGTCTGGGGAAGAAATCGGAGATGTCGAGGAATATCACTAAGGTGTTGGTTGGGGCGCTGCAAGAGCTGCAGATATGATTATTCATGTATTGTCTTATAATATTAGGTATAGCGATGATGGTATGATGTTCTGTGTGTTGCTAGAAAGGACTTGCAAGTTCAATAGGACATGGCGTGTAACCCTATTTTTCAAGCGATAGGAATAATTTAAACTTTGGTATTCAGCAACAAGTTCATTTAGAAATTCTGGATGCTGTAGTGAGACTTTTTAGTACCATGCCATCACAGCCTAATTCAGGGCCTTAATTCTTCTTATCCCCGCGACTGTGACCTCTAATGTTGGGGCTGGTACGAGGAACGGAGTGACAGGTCATGCTGAGTGATGTGTCGTACCAATGGGAGGCAAGGTCAAAGCACTTTTAGGTTGGGGAGCCTATCGGATTCGGGGTAACTGATTGAAACATCTTGTGAGATGCATGAGCTGAGGGCTGGGTTGTTACACAGGCGGCTATAATAGTTCACCTACAGGTAATACTGCCCCACAGCCTCCACACAGTAAGTCAGATCATCGCCTATAAAGGCCACTCGGCGACAATCACCCAACTTGGGGTCGCATTGACCTCTTCATCTCCTTGTTCTTTATTTTACTTTGGCTATTGGGGCGTCTATAGCTAAACTTCGACAATGTCACGAGATTCTCGAGACCATAGCTCGACACATGATTGTACAACGGAAGTTGAGCTTTATCCGCGAACGACTACTCAGGCAATAGCAGTAACTGAGGGGCACAATGGCGAAGGAAGCTTAAGGCCTTCACAAGGTGACATCTGCCACGGCCAATCATCTGCGTCACAATCCTCCACTCCAGAGCGTCTTCAATCTTTGGCACAGACATCCGATCAAGTTAGTGACACGCAAGTCCGAGACATGGGATCCACGAACCGTCCTGCAAAATCAAGCTCCAGCAAGCCTCCATTATCAGAAGACTTTGGACTTGAAGCAGGCGCTGCTGTTGCAGTCCAAGGTCACACCAGTCAAAATGTTACCGTTGAAAATGAGCGACTATCCCCCCAGGTAGAACGCATGCTCCTTGACGCAGCTAGAGATAAAATGCTGTTCATGCTAGGAGCTACCAACCAAGACCCTGGAAATATCTCTATAAGCGACTATGGATTCAAAACGATGCATTTCAAGTTTGACGTCAGGGGTAGCAAACCTGTGAAATTTGGCTGGGAGAGCCTGTCGGAATCTGCGGATGGCATTGAAGCCGCCCAGGTGAACAAGGCCATTCTTGACGCTTGGCCGGAGACCCGTGAGAGCGGATGGGTATCGCAAGACATAATTGAGAGTGATGGTCGCAATCCCGCCATCAAAGTTCAGTGGTCATCTGTTGGGAAGGCGTATCAAGATGACCTGAATGCCGTTGATAAAGGTCCGCTTGCTGAAACCCGCAGGGATAATATCGTCTCCTGCGGATTTGAGAGCCTTTGGCATAGTTGGTGCTATGCAGCCAAGAGAGAGAGATATAAACGACAAAAGGTAAATTTATGTCACCGGTATTGCGTTATTAGAATTAACAAGGAAAGGGCTCACAGCCAAAAGGCAAAATAATGTAAGTAGACCAAGGGCTACAGCTTGTGTCATAGTTTGGTCCCACGTACGAGGTACGATTAAGGCTGAAGATCTTCTTAGTTATTGTACATCGAGTGGACATCAAAAGGGAGTCCAATACTTCTCTATAGACGCTTTTGCTTGTGCGTTAACCTTCGATGCGCCTTTCAGCCAACATCATAACCATCGGAGCCCCTACTTTGAAATAGGATATTCGGCATCCTTCTTTTCCTCGACCTTTAGAGGAGGATACAATTTGCCTTTCGACCACTTTTCGCAGGGTATTATCCATTGGCAAATTCGTTATTATAGACCTATCAGTGCGAATGCTGGCAATGATCTCAATTGTCTTTTAAGCAAACGACAAAGTGCGACAATAGGAAAAGGGCCAGAGGCAGTTTGTTTAGAGGAGAAACGAGTACGAATAAGTTTTAGAGTGCTAAAAGGAAATCCGCGCCTTTTCAGCATATTCGTCTTAGTCGATGATTGGAGGTTCATAGGCACAGACGTGCCTCATGAGATCGATGACGTTAAAGTAGGTTGGGAACGATATGGCCTGAAGCCAAGACAGAAAGTGATCCCTATCACACATTATCTTTTCGAGATCTGTAGAGTGTTCGAAAAATGCATGGAAGCTTGGGGCGAGGCACTCGATGCCATCGATGGGCTCGTTCATGTCGATGTAAGTGGGAGAGACGTCGTCTGCCTTTTGTTCTATTTCAACGAGTAGTCATATTAACATCTACGACTAGTTGAACGACCTTGATGGCCAGTCGCGAGTGGAGGATCCGATGTTTGACAAGTCTTTCGACCGTTCTAAGGACTACTTTGTTGCTCTCCAGTTACTTAGGATTGTCGACGAGTGGCTGGATGAAGTTGCCCCTAGTGTTAAGGAACTACAAAAGGACCCATATCTGAGATTTACTTCCATCTGTGCGGCTGAAACAGTGGATAATTTCAATGCTGCAATTAGAAGTATAGACGAACGGACTGCTGTAATCCAAAAGCGAGTCCGAAAGAAAGTCGAGGAGGTCAACAGTCTGCGAGATGGGGTATGTTCCTATTCTCTAATGCTGCAGGAGGAAGTTATTAACCACCATCTGTAGTTATTTAACGCTACGTCTCTTCGAGAGTCAACGAAAGCCATGGCACTTAACCAGGCAATCTACGTCTTTACCGTTGTGACGGTACTCTTTACACCAGTTAGCTTCTTAGCGGTAAGTGACATCCTCCATCAGTCTTCAGTATCGCAGCTAACAGGACAGACCTTTTGGGCATTGCCGTTCTTGAACAACCCAACAGAGGGCACTGACATCGTGCCAGTGCCTTCATCCTTTCGAAACAGCTTCATCATTATGCCTCTCCTCACCTATGCCCTGGTCATCGGCGTGGCGTGGTTTGTGGGACAACGCAATGGCACCAATGCACTATTAGATCTGTTGAGAGAGCTTCGAGAAATCTTGGGGCAACTCATCAGATCCGCATGGAGCTTGCTTCCACGGATACCGAGGAGAGGAAGTGGCAGGTCTCCCTACCCTTGATTGGAGTTCGCTGGGCATAAAGGAAACAATGGAATGAGGTGTAGAATAAACGTTCATATAAAGCACCGTTAAATGTTTCTGATATATCCACCTATCTATCTCACAGAGCCTGAACGTCACCGATTCCCGCATCCCGCTCTATCTAAATAGCGAAAATCCACGTTCTTCGTGATCAAACTCCCCCGTGACCTCAGCTATATTGAACTGGGAAACCTGAAACGTCGATGAAAGTGACAGTAAGCTCATCGGCTTGTTGTCCGACATGATGTTCGAGACTTTGTCCGGGATACGCAGGACATGCAGAGGAGGGAAGTTCCCAGTGCTGCTAGACTGGTGTTGAGCTTGGAGCTTTTTGTATGCCTCTTTGAGAGCTCGTTCCTGACCATCCTTTTCGCCGATCGCATAGACCAAGGCTCCTTGGATTTGTTGCGCCAGTTGGATGTTGGGCTGGAGCTGACTGTGATCAACAGTCTTGGTGTTCTTAGCCTCGACGATATGGGTAATCCCACCCTCGTTGTAGACCATGTCTATCTCTCTGTACTTGTTACCCTGTAAGGGCACCGTGATCATTTGGGAGCTGCCATTGAGGCCCTCTCGCTTCTCTGATTCAGTGAGGGGTCTGGAGATCTGACTACCATGCGTGATTTTATAATCCTGGACAAGTTTGTATGCAGTGAAGATCTCGTGGTATAGTCCTCGGTCCAGTTTGCCGCCCGCGCGTGATGAGAGACCAGCGTTGAAGATGTCAATCATGACATTGATACGAGAACGCGGGTCTGCTTCATTTTGCGGGACGTTGGGGTAAATGATAGTCGAATTATGACTCTGCATGCTGTTGACAGGTGAGGAAGGGGATGCTGATTTGGGGCTGAAAATGAGGGGCATTCGTTCCTATTTAAGTACATCCAGGCAGAAGTGTGAATGCATGTAAGACCAATCAATTCAATGTTGCACTTTCAAGGTGCATGTTGCTGCCTGATCAGACAATATAATGTCTACATAGTGAGCTAAATGTCTTATTTGCAATTGAGGCCAATGGCCGCGAGCTTATAATCACCAAACAGGACTTCGTTTTACATGATACGCACCAGTAATATAAATAGAGAATACTTAAGTAATATGTCTTAAGATAAATAATTCTTAAAAGCTACCTATTACTTGTTATAGATGTTTAAAATCTGGGATAATCCATGACCCAGTATCTGCACAGAAGTCAAATGCCTCAAGTCCGCTCTGAGGTCTTATAGAGTTCTCAGCTATATCTTTCTGACTAGGGTCTCCCTGAAGCTGGGCCAAAAGACTACTATGAGGGCCAAGATCATCACTCTGCTCCACCGCCTTATGTGGGACATGTGAGGGAGCTGATTGAGGGTATGACTCTGTTTCGGATAGTGACTCTTGACCTGCGGCGAGGTAACGCATCTTGACCGCTTCCCAGCCCGCGAGTGCGTCGCCATACCAGTTCCGTAGGTGTTCCGATGAACCCATCTCCAACGAGAGGTCCTTCACTCGAAGCGAGATAGCATCAATATATGTATCAAGCTTTATAATAGAACGCGCGGATTCAATGTTCCATCCTTGGGTCTGTATCGATAGTGATATCGACGCTGTAAGGAGAATAGAGTACCCCAAAAGAGCCCAATGTGTGGATGGTAGGCTGGAGATGTTTTCCGGAGGAATGGCTAAGAATGTGTCGAAATAGCCTTTTGTGCTTAGGAGCGCGTCCACGAGAATGCGAATGCGAGCCATGGAGAAATCAGTACTTCGTGTCATTCCTGATAGGCACAACTCCCGGACGAAAGCTTCTAAAAGCCAGGGCCAGATTTGTTGGCAGGCTGACTGGTGGTTAACTGGACTTTCACTGCCGAGCACGTTTCAATATTGTACTCACAATCTTGGGTAAGTGAAGATGGGAAGCGGAATCGCCAGTCCTGCACTTTGATGGAGAATGCATTAAGGTAAACCTGTATTTGCTGTTCACCCATGAACTGAGTCTGCTGGACGTCGGTGTAGTTGAAGAAAGTATATGCTCTCTCGGCCTCACGAGCAACCTCGAGATGGAAGACGAGGTCTAGATCCGACGGTGTTTCCTTAGCGGCAGCGAGAGACTGGGCGCATGTGTATAAATAGTCGTTGTAGATCAACGGACTCGACTTCCGAGTCATTATAGAGTACCTTTATACATTGATAAGCAGGCCAAGCTCGGAAAGGGTCGTCTACTAACCAGGTAGTAATTTGATAGCAGCCTAGGTAAGCTCGCCTAGCACCGGGATCCCAAAGTTCGACATCAACTGCCGACAAGCCTTTTGGTCTTTCATTGAAGGTCTCGACATTCAACTGCTGGTGTTTGTTCTTTCCGGGCCGCTGAGTAATGCCAAATTCGACTGCTATCGATGCTGCAATGGACGCAAGACGGTAGGCTTGTTGTGTCTTTGGTGCCGTGTGCAAGTGGATCCTAAAGAGAAATACGCTTTAGCAAGCAGACGCAAGGTTATTTACAAGTCATGTTTGCTGACCAATTAAGGTACACCATTAATCCCCTCAACAGGTCCATGTCTCGGTCACCTTCTAGGATTAGTTTAGTACCGAGTGCCTTGAGAAATGCTTGATTGAGATGGTCCTGCTGGCCTCGTAGCTTCCAGGACGTTGTGGCAAGGATCGCCAAGAGGAGCATGGGGCTTGTTTGTCGAAGGGCGAGTGACGTTACGCCCTCTGGTATGATCACGTAAGGGAACTTCGCAGCAAAGGTATCACGATAGTCTGCAACTAAAAGGTCCGCCCGTTGTACGGAGATAATATCGTAGATCACGGTATCAACAGTAGGTTGCTCGAAATTTGGAGAGAAAGCCCCCGAGGTTTGGGGTGCTTCCGAATCAGCGAGGACAGACGCAAGTGAGCTTTGGTCGTTATCGGGGAGTAACGACATGACCCTCCCAACATCCCGCTCGAGCCGCTCAAGTCTTGACTCATAGACTAGGGAGGAGAATGTCAGAAAAAGTCTGTCTTGATCTCAAGGCAGAGTGGACGAGGTCTTCTAACCTTTCTTTTTGCGCCGCCGAGGACGTGATTCAGGAATTACGCACTCCAGTTTCTTCTGCAGGCACCTTTGTAAACATAACAGTCAGCACTTGGAAGGGACACAAACTACTGATAGGATGTGTTATGCAACACGCTGTGGCGGTGCTATTACACTCACCTCTGACAAGCCCACGGCGGGCCGTTACTCATGAGGCACCGAAGCTTCTTCGCTTTACAGCTTGCGCATGCACGTGTCGAATGTGGACTCTGCGGTTCCCTGGACATTTCCATGTTGAAAATTAGGCGACCGTGGGAGGTGTATGGTCTTCAGTTTTCGGCAATCTATGTTTTTGGCACGATTCTGCTCTCTAACAGAGATAAAATATTACTCTTCGGTTCCAAGTAAAACAAAAGGTAGCTTCGGCTTTGTCGCGATTCGGAGCTTCCGAATGCAAATGGTAGGTCCGTCGATCCGCATTTAATGACAAGGATCGACGCTCTGATACGTCAGGTTTTGTAGCGTCGGAGCGTCGGAGGTTATCCAACAGCCGACGCGATGCAACAGCCGAGGTGCCATTGATTCGCATCACCTACTCAATAGAGTGCCATGCAACAACATACAGCAAAGTCCAGACTGAGAGAGGTTCTCAACAGTCTGATCTATTACGTCTATTTATTTAGGCATTCTATATTCTGTATGCTTAGTTATGTGTATAGCCATGTCACTTTCCAGTCATTGAAAGGATCTGTGGCTGCGCTGTAGGCGCGAGTGTCTAGCCCTGTTTATAGCTTGGATCAACTTCTAAAAAGCTGAGAGCACCCAGGTCCGTTCCTAGTTGACCGCCGGTCCAGTCGAGGCGCTGTCCATTCCTTGTTTCCAAGGCCAAGGCCATGAAGATGACCCAGCTTGACCTTGAACCTTTGTGCCATCCTTCTCTGACTACTCCCCCGAGTATGCATACTTCGAGTGCTTGCGAATGGCGGCCCCGTATTTATAGAAGCCAATAGGAATGAAGCAGCAAGCTAAAGCAAGGAAGCCAAGTAGAGTCGATGCCCATCGGGGATTCAGATTGTGATACCTATTCGCTTGGTTAGTGTCTGGTCGGAATGGGTGGTATACATGGCGGCTATCGACGTACATCTGCGTGGTGAATAGAACTGTCGATCCACCCCAAATGGATCGAACAAGCGTCTTGGCCGCGAGCGCCGAAGCCGCTGTGTGCTGATATGCATCTACAATATAGTTGTTGAATGAATTGTAGAGAAAAACGAATCCAATGCCAATTGGAAGACCGGCGAGGCATGGTCCGACCCACGTCAGGTCATCGTAAGAAGTCCAGGCAAACTAGAAGTAAGGGCGCGTCAGCGTGAATTGAAGGATAACAGGACATACAGTGAAGACCAGGCGCTGAGCACTCCATACATCGGTCAGCAGGGCGAGGGCAGGTACAAACTCACGATAAAGACACCAATGGGGATTAACCAGCAACTCCAGATCATCGGGATCAAGCGGAGCTCAGGTGGTGGAAGGCCAGTGTGCTGGGACCGAAGTTTGTTGTAGTGTGTGTTTACGAAGGGTGCACCGGCGAGGCCGACGACAATGCCTCCTGAGATGGGAATAAACATGAGTCCCGAAACTCCAGCCGAGTAGCCTTTGCCCTCTTCAAAGACGATCGGATACCTAGAGTCTATCAGCATGCTAGGATGGGAAGGGTGAAAGTGACAAACATACGCGACGAAGAACATGTAAAGAAGGCCATACAGTATAGCTGCATAGATGGCGAACAGCGTGACAATTGGTTCTGTCACCAGAAGCCTGAGAGGGCGGGCAAGATATATCTGGGCAATTTCTCCAAACGTGTGCTGAGCAAGCTCGTGTTCCGCAATGTAGCTATCGTCCCCGGTCTGCTTCCGTACCTTCTTGGCTCTCTTTTCAAGAATGACAGGGGCATATGTTTCGGGGACAAGGACGACGAGACACACAAATAGAAAACCGCAGATAATGAGTTGTAGCCAGTACAGCCAACGCCATCCTTTGTTCTCGTACACGAAGCCGCCAATCAGCGGGCCTAGAAATGGATTAGCTTTGGGCGGGAACCGTGAGCGCTGTGCTTTTCATACCCATGATCGGTCCCAAGAAAGGTGCAGCACTGAACGCTGTCATGGGAACTCCGCGTTCTTCAGGTCGCCACATGTCCGCAAGACTACCGCCAATCTAACGAGACGACATATCAGACAGATTCAGAGAGATGTAGCTTTACGTCAAGACTCACATTTGCAACGGGCACGCTCATAGCAATGCCATCAATGGCCCGACACACTAGCAACGTCTCGATATTCTTAGCGACGGCACATGGGATTATGAAAATAACCGCAACGCCAAATGTCAGTACATAGATGATGCGTCTTCCATAGAGTTCCGACAAGGGACTGAAGACAAGAGCTGTTCTTTTGTCAATAAGGTTGCACTAAGAGGTTAAAAGAATTGACCTACGTCCAATACCAAAGCCGTACACGAAGAGAGTCACTGTCAGTAAAGCAACTTCACTCGACGTATCGAAGCGCTCAACAACGCCTGCGATGCCCGGAGTTATGACGGCTGATGCAAAAGCCACGGAGAAGCATACCCAGCTCAACGTGAGAGTGACGGTCCACTTTCGCGCTTTGGACCAGTTCTTGGGGTTGGTCGGGTCATTGGCGCTGAAGTAGACTATCTTGCACGTCTTGGCTTGGCCTTGCCTGGTCGTCACGTCTCTCGTCTCGTAGTAGCCGTGCTGCGATTCCACGTTATGAACAACTGTATGGTCTACCCCCTCGGCGACAGTGTCAGACGAGGTGTCGTCAGCTTGGTAACCAGGACGGAACATCTCCCCCGGCTCCCTGTAGTGGATGTCAGCAAGATGTGAAATAGAGTGCTGGTTTCTGGTAGGGATTGGATTACGAATCGCTAGCAATGTCGACTTTTTTCTCTGCCATGTTGGCAGATGACTGGTTGAAGGAAGGCTCAGGAGAGGCAGCCATTGTATGCGATTCTTCCGAGAGCTCTCACAAGATAAGAGGTTATGTTGGATAATTGGGATGGAGCCATGAGAAATCAAGAGACTTGATATTTCACATACTTATACCTTTTTCTCTTTGCTTTAACACTTGAGCCGTAGCTCGGGATCTACTTTGATCTCGGAAGGGCCGAGGCGCCGAGCATCCGGCAGTGCTATCCCCGGGTATAACTATTAATGACTATAGGCAATAGGCAATAGGGTTTTAAATTTACTCATGTCCCAGTTCGTTAAGTGATTCTTTACCATAATAATAAGGCATGGTAGTTGCCGGCAAACCTCGGTACCTGCTTAATAGACGCTCTACTTTTCAAGATTCCAGGCTGATGTGGCGATTATAAACTTCCAGCTTCAGGTCTCAACTGCAAATAATACATTTCTATCAAATGTTCAATCATTCTAGTCACTGGGATTCGCTGCTTGTGAGAGACTGATCCGTAGGAGAGAGTTGCAGCAATGCATACCACAGTTTTGTGAGGAAAGCCAAGCCATAAGACGCCTAACCTTAAAATCTTACTGCAAAAGCTTGAATTACGGAGATCCATTAAGGTCTTTGCTGCCTATATTATCGGCACGAATCACTTTCTTTTGCCTGCTTTTCACCTGAAAAGATTCTCGATTTCCTACGCAATCACTTTCTTCCTCTCCTCTTCAGCTTCACATCAACATCGCCCACCATGGGTGCGCCAGCCGATCACCTCCCACCTCCCATCTCGGAGGATGCGATCAACCAACTTTTGCAGGTCTTGCGCCTACCTCGAGCGAGCGCCATAGAAGATCCAAAGATGAAAGCACAATACCATTCTATTTATTTCATCACTCTTCCGCCAATTGAGCTGTCACGCGGTCACTATTAGCTTGTCCTTCGCGTCGCAGGCAATCACCTTCCCAACATCAAGACCAAAAATGAGATCGGCGTCATGACCTGGCTCTCCAAGAACACCACCATTCCTCTGCCAGATGTTATTGCCTATGATAGCTTCACCAATATCCCGGTCGGTCACGAGTATACCTTGCTGTCACACATTCAGGGCGTCACACTCAGCGATGTTTACGACAGGTTAAGTGATGAGCAAATGAACCAAATTCTCGACCAGCTGATCGACTTACTCACCCAGCTCCAGGCGCATCCATGGGACTGTATCGGAGGGTTGACCCTCGATGATCAAGGTGAAGTTCAGCTCGGCCCAGTGGTGGACGAGACCTTCTGGCAGGTCCCAGACATTGAAGCGCTATGGCCTGAAGGAGCCAGTGGCGACTCTGAACATCGGAGGACCATACAAGACGTACGTCGAATACATAACAGCACATGTAGCAAAGTACATACGACTCATCCAAACCCATGAAAAGTTGGCTTTCATGCGAGATATAGTCCCCCGCCTCGAGGCATTCGTAGCCTCCCTCCCAAAACACGCCAACGAGCTCAACAACGTCAAGTTACGCCTCGCCCATAAAGATCTATACTTCGCTAACATGATGTTCGACTCGTTGCCTGGCAAAATCACTGACATTCTCGACTGGGAATTCGCTGGCGTCGTGCCATACCCTCAGTGGAACCCAAGAAGCTCCTTTCTCTGGAACGGGATCGACACCTCGGAATCGTTGAATGAAAAATACAGGTTGCTGGAAGTCTTCAAGCAGCGTTGCAAGGAGAAGGGCTGCACGTTATTCCAGGAGACGGAGTACACCTCAACACTGCAGGACGATATGCAGAGAGCGGTTGACTTCTTGTGGGCTATTGCGGAGATATCGCCGAGGGGTCAGAGACAGGAGCTGGTACAGGGATGGAAGGACATGGTGCTGGAGAACATTGAAAAGTTTGGGGCTTAGCTAAGACAGTTCTGTTGAGCGGCAATTACATTGCACCCATATTCTCAGCATCATTAGCTAGAAAGTCCTGCATGTCAATGCCAAACCCAAGTCTCTCAAACTCAGATTCGGTCCCAAAGGTTCCCAGTATACCCTCAATCGACAGGTCCAAAGCCCCAAGGTCATTGAAGTCGATGTCTTGGACTGTGTTAGGTGTGACGGTGTTGCTGTCTGTCGCCATATGAGCTTCGACCGGCATGTTCAGCCTCTGGTGGAGTGTCCGTATCACGCCAGCCGCGCTTGAAGCTGTTCCAAAGAACTCCCCCATCTTTTCCAGCACCGTAACACTTTCCGACAGAGCCGTGCGTGCGATTGAACTAGCTGAGCTATCTTGGGGACATGCCAAGAGATATCCAACGAGTGTTATAGCAGCGTTCCATTGACAGTTGAACGGCTCGTACCATCCATTCAAGATGTCGTATTCTTGATAGACCTGATGTAGAAGTTTCGTTGTTGCTGCTGCGTGTAAAGCGGATGTGTCTGCTACTTCATGAGATGAGGGGGTCCCTGTGCCCCCAGAACGAGTCAAAGACTGGCTGATGCAGTGACGTCCAAGTGTCAGTATCAGTTCGTGATAGAACAGCTCCAACATCAAGCGCTGTCTTCGCAACGAGACTGGCGCAAAATATTCAATCTCAATTTCTGAGAGATCAGTTGAGAGAGGCTTTCCACCACTCCGTCTCTCCGTCTTCAGCATATAAGGTAGAGATTCAGCCCAAGCCCGGATTCTATCCATACTGGAAGCAGATGCTTTTGGTAGACTGTCGGGAGTCGTTGTGCAAGCTTCGCCGCTCGGTCGGTGATTAAAGGCACTGTCAAAGGCTGATCGGGCTATCTCGGTGAGTTTAGTTCTCTCAGTGGTGTATCTCAGCTGATTAACGCCAGCTGTAACATGGCCTTGGTCGCTGGTAGGCAATAATGGTGAAATCGGCTGTGTTTGGGTGACCCAAGGCCGCCCCAAACGAATGCATGATCTAGTTTCGAACATGAACATGATGCACCATGCCCTCTTTCGTGCTTCTCCTTCTTGTACGGGTAGATCGTTCCCTGGTTCAATGTGCAGTCCCAATGTATATGCTGTGCGCGCTGCAACACCCAGCACATTCTGCGCCATATTCTGATAAGAGGCATTGGCTAGATAAACCGCCGACCACAGTTGACACTGGAAGGTCTCGAGTGTTGGTCTCTCCAAGTCACACGATATCAGCCTTTGGCAGCGCTGGTATAGCCAACGGCCCGCAACGGCCGCGTCGCGAGAGTTAATCTCTGCCTTGTAACCACTTTGACGAGGCAGCGATGTGACGCCGAACTGCATGCACAATGCCAAAACGATATCAACAAGAGGCGAGTCCTTTCTTGTGTTGCCGATTGGCTCATTCCATAATGACTTGTAGTGCTCCTTGAACTCTTCCTCGTCGAGAAGCTGGTAACAGCAATGCCACGAGTCCCAAAAGAGGTCAAGGAAGAAGGCCTCTTGGGTTGCAGACAAGTCTTTTCCGGAAAGAGTTTTCTCAGTCAACCCGTGAGCCGCTCTGGTCGGCACCGCGTTATCCGAGGTTTGGTGTTCATCTAACTCGGCATCCGGAGTATTGATGACGTTAACCATAGATCTGCTTGCCGAGTTGGGTATCAAGCTGTGAGGCTCCTGATCGGCGTTCAGAGCTAAACCATTTGCTTTGAGACGCTGGCTGATACAATGAATGAAGTAGTACGTTGATGAAGGCCCGTAAAACTGAGTGCTGGGAGCTGATGATTGATTGGCTGTCGCGGTATCGAATTGAACTCCCTCGTTGTGAAATGGGACTAAGCTGGGAGACGAATCTTGCGATATGAGTCCCGAAATATCTTCATCTGGCGGTGTCGGGATATTCGTATCTTTGAGCTGTCCCTCAAGCTCTTTCACTTGAGCTCTCAATCTGTCGATCTCGCTATGGGTTGTGTCAGCCAGGGGATTGAAGTCAGTACAGGGTCAACGGCATTTAACATATACCTCATAGCGCGGGACAGATTCCAGCCTGGACTCTGTCGGCTCGTGCTATTACATTGCCAACCTTTGCTTGAGCAATTCTGGCATGGGTATTCGGTATCGCATTTGACGCGATGCAGTCGGCACGAGTCACAGGCCTTTGATACCTGATTGCGCTTGGGTTTTCTTGACGGAGTGGGTGAGCTGGAAGCAGAGAAGGTTCCAAACATATTTCTGTTTCGACACATCTGGATATGAAGCAATTGAGACTGATGTAGAGGGGTTCGTGATGTTTGTCAGCACTAATATCCGCCCGAACCGTTGAATCGGAGTTAGAAGAAGCTGGCTAAAGCCGATCCTGGTAGTAGATGTGGATCCATATCGCTTGCGATAACGACCATGATTGGTACGGTAGGAGATAAGCATGAATTCGAGTCTGGGCTTACCCATCACCAGGATTCCTCAATCGCTGCGGCAAGTTAACATCAAACAGAAAGCTGGCACATCTTGCATTTTATGAGAAAACATCTATATACACGTCAGTGCAAGGTAAACCGATGTAAATCCTGGCACTTTAATACACTCCAAGCGCCTTGGCGATCTCCTCGGCAACGCCCTTCGACGACGCTGGATTCTGACCCGTAATCATCTTCCCATCAACAACAACCTTCTCCGCAAGAGGTCCCTCCTCAGCCTTGACATACTTTCCACCACTAGCCTCACCCAACCTCCTCTCAAGACTAAAGTCCATATCCTCCGTAAACTTGAACATTTCTTCGCCCACGTCATCAAAACCAGTGACCTGCTTGCCCTTCAAGATCAACTCTCCTGATGCGGTCGTCGCATTCACGAAAGCAGCTGGTCCGTGACACACTGCTGAAATAACCTTGTCTTGCGAATGGAAATCGCGAAGGAGGTCTTTGGAGTGCTCATCATGGACAAGGTCTACCATTGGACCGTGCCCGCCTGGGTAAAAGATCGCGTCGAACTCTGAGGCTCGACCGGCAACGTCGCTTAGCTTGAGAGTGTTCTTCCAAACTGACTCGTGGTTCTCGAGGAAGTCCTTGCACACGGGATCATCTTTGAAGAGCTCCACCGATACAGGATCAAGTGGAGATTCGCCGCCCTTGGGAGTCGCATAGACCAGTTGGGCGCGAGGGTTGAGGACGTGAAATGGGTGAGCAAGCTCAGGCTGACTATGTTAGCACTGATCACTTGAGGCTTGTAAAAGACAATCTGTGGGTATGTAGGTAAAGATCGAGGATGTATTGCACTCACCAGATACCATCCGATCTGTTTTCCAGTCTTTGGGACTTTATCCGCAGAGGTCAGGACTACCAGAATCTTGGGCTTAGAAGTTGCCATCTTGAAGATCAAAAGTCCGAATTATATGTTTATGTGTGAAATGGATACGACAGAGCTGCTCGGCGCCTACTGAGAGTGATCAAGATTGCGTTGGTCTTCAAACATTACGGAAGGGTGCTTGGGGTTTATATAATTAACTCTCTGCGATAACCATTCTTACATATCCCCAAGGAGGGACGGAGTGCAATGTCAATTCGGCTGATTCCTCTTATGGGTATGGCTCGTTTTCGTACGATGACTGCGTCTATTCCTCATGCTGACTCCGTCGCTCCTTTGGGAAATGTGGACCGACAATGTGACCTTGCCCTCCAAGTGTCATAATAGAAAGCTTCACCAGCCGGTCAATATCTCCCAGAGAGACATCAATTGTAGAGCTGGATAAGCACTTTTAATGAAGCTCAAGTTGGACACGTAAGGTCACTTTATAGGTTCGAATTTGATCTCAACTTTAAATCAACCCGAGCATCATTCGTCCATTATCTCGGTCTGAAGTTTAATACACTGAAATTGTGAAAATACTATTAACTTTAGACTTTTAAGTTTTATCTTCTCAAAGATTAATCCCCAGTGTTGCTTCTCGTCCTATAGCTAAGTTCTGTGGTACGAATACCAGCTCTCAGCCGCAGGTCCCAGCTGCAAATAACACATCTGCCTCACAATCCGGGGTACGATGTGCCTTATAAATTCACGAGCTAAACCATCGCACTCGCATGTACCATAGAGACACCCGACTCCTGACTGGCCAGCTTGAATCAGCCTATCATATTGTGAAATCGCAGAGTAGATTTTCCTCAACTCTCCAATAAAAAGACTCTTCACAAATCCATTCGCGGCCACGAGACCCAACGCACATGTATAAGTCTCGCCCATCATCCACCGCTTGCTCCCTCCTCCGTTTCCTTCGAGCCAGGCTTCACACATAATAGTAATCCACAGTCGGCGATAAACAGCAAAATGTCATTCGGTCATCAAGACAACCCGCCCAACCCCTTCAGTGGCGAGGACGTCCAGCAACACGGTTTCAACGGCAAACATCGAGATTGGTCAATCAATCAGTATGGGAGACCAGATGAAAAGAAACCTGGCAACGCGAAGGACCTGGAGTTGCAATCTTGCGAACGCAAAAAGTCTGCGGGCAACGATCAAGACAGCCAATCCCAGCATCGCAACGACCAGAACAAGACTGCCAAAACTACCAAATGCAACTGTCGTCATCAACAAGCTGCCACAGAGCCTTCTCGCCGAAAAGAGAAAATGGAATCGCAGAAGACTGAGGACGAGAGTGAAGATGACCCAGTCGGCACAGAGGGCCTTTCTATTCGACTAGGGCTTTGCTGTATGTTCTTTGAGCTTGATCATTCTTGAGGGATTCGGCGATAACGCACGCAGATTCGCTAGGTGCGGACGACTAGTATGCATCTTTGAACGAAAGAAGGACTTTTACAAACTGGCGATCAGAACATCCACAACATAGGACATTGGACACATGTACCGATATAATCGTCAAATCAAAGCTGGAAGACTAGGTATATTAATAGCATTGACTCGACAGTCTGGTACGTTAGACAGGATGAATGTCTAGTATTCAGGTTTAAATAGTGATGTTACTAGTTTTAATGCACTCTAAATCGCGATTTGTATTCCTTCGTGATGAATAAGGACGATATTTAATGTAGAATTGCAGTCTCTGTTTTCATCTTGGACAGCTTGACTTATCAAGCCGACTTGTATGCTGCAGCTAGCCAAGGAGTCAACTGGGCAGTCGAAGAACTAATAGATCATGGTGCTGACTCAGAGTCATTGACAAGCCTGAACCGAGAAGCGGTCTACTTTCTTCTTTGTTTGGAAAAATTCTCCCGCAGCCAGAAATTGAATCTAGAATCGAAGGTGGATCAGCCTTAATTTATGCAGCTCGCACTGGTAACATATTTACATTACGGCTTCTCCTTGCGTATGGTGCTGACACAGGCCTTTGGATGAACATGGGAAAACAGCTTTGGAGTGGGCATCTGAAAATGGATATCGAGATATCGAACAGCTGTTAATGGAGCATGATGAGGTATTGGGCGGCTCTTCAAGATTATAAGGACATTAAATAGGGTTTACCTTCCTTATAAATACTTCATTGTATATAGGAAATTATCGGTTACTTTAGATCTCCTCGACATTGTTTGACTCATCATGATCGAGCGGAGGAAGACTTCGATCCACGTTCATAAGAAGACACCCGCTCGCTTTGCCAACCAATATGTCCAAATGTCGATAACTACCTCCAAATCTCGTCCCGACAATTTTCACTGTCTCCATAAGTGTATCAATAACCCCAACATCCATGGTTGAACCTTGATATTCCAGCGGTACCAACGACAGCAGATCCGCCAACGAGCAGCCAACATCAAACACCTTCTCAACGATTCCGATGCCATTAGCTTCAAAGGCCTGCGTCGGCACTAACTGCGACACCAATACGATGTCGCGTGCTATGCTGGCTGGGTAGTGCAACGACATGACATCTTCGCTATTCGCCGTTGAGAGAACCCTTTTTGAAGCGCAGAGTTTCCAGACAACAATCTTCAGCCATTGACGCGATATGAGAAGATCTGCTTGTTGGACTTGGGAGTGATTTGAAAGGTTCGGAAGCGAATGTTTGAGAAGATACTGCAGTCGGAACAGGTTTGCGAAATCTGTCGATGTGGATGATGTTGGGGAGTTCCACTGTGAGATGAAGTCTTGACCAAACGGACGGAACAGGGAGATAAGGTCGAGGAAGCCCCGCAATATCTCTGCGTCAGAGGACATCGGATCAACGTCTGGAAGCTTCAACGTGTCTTGCAATCTGATCGGGCGATTCCTTTGTAGAGCGTATGCCCTCTCAGTGATGAAGAGAACCCAAAACATCCGCTGAGCGTACTTCACAAAGACTGGGTCGCTTGCATCATCATCATTGTATGTGGTCTCCTCGTGCAAGCGCAACGTCTGGAGCATCGTTATAGCTTCCTGCAGGTAATACCAAGCCGAGTTATCCTTATTCATTGAGAAAAATGCAGCGTGAAGGAAGAAAGACGTTTGTATATGCATTAATGACGGGTGTTCGATCAGATTGCAATACTCTCTTGCGCGAAGAGTTTCTGCTATCAAGAAGTCTGCTGATGGAATCGTGAAATTGTCCTCGACAGGGCAAGGCGGTAGTATTTCTGGCGAGAGTACAATGACAGCGCAACATGCGGTTATCAAGCCGTATTGCTCAGTTGATCTTGGTGTTTGTTCGAGGTAAGGGCGATGAAGAATTGGAGTAAGCGGGTATTTGTGCTTGAAGTATGCATCGAGACACCATCGAATGACAGAATCTGTTATTTGCGGCGACTCTGAGAGCTGTTTCAGGGTTGGTGGCGATGCCGTGTTGTTGTTTGAATTGGTGCTGGGGACGTCATTTTCAGGGCTGGTAGAGGCTTGGAACGCCGTTGCTGCAGGTCGCTGTCTGGGCCTCCGTGCATATCGCGGCCCTTTAGGTCCCGTCTTTTTCGGTACCGCCAGATAAGTACAGCTTACATCCAAGCTTTGGCAATTGTGACATGGCCGACAGCCATCGCAGCGTATCTTTCTTTTATGGCAGACATCACAAGCTTGTCGGATCTTGGTGGGTTTTGGCGGCGCTGGACTTGACATGGCTCGATTAAGTGGAAGCAGTTGCGACAAGGTTTGAAGTTTGCGGGGATTGGGTTTTATATAAATGCGGAGAACAGAGCACTTCGTCATGGCTGGACGCCACTGGGTCCACTGAATTTAGCGCACTAACTGCTCTAGAATGGGCTCATAAAGAAGAGACGACGGGGATGATGCTACAACGTGGCAGCAAGAGACATTAGCGAGAGGGCGAGTTGATAGAGTGAACAAGATTCATTTAATATGCTGTCATTCTTTTAACAAGACACCTTTTGTTTTCTTTACACAAAATACTATAACCAAAATGTAAACTCCAATCCCAACGACGCCCATCTACGACACTTCTAGACGTCACCCCCATCACTTTCTCAACACCCTACTGGATCGATCACTCCTTCTCCGCAGTGGGCTTTCGAACAACAGCACCGTCGTTGACAACAAACTCGGAGAACTTTCTGGGAGGAACACCCTCGGCATACAGGCAATCAATGTCATGATAAGTCCTGTTCTTCGTCTCAGGCTGGAACCAAAACAGTGTAGCCAGAATGAAGACCTCAGCACCAACAAACAGGAACATGACCTTTCCACCCCAGTTGAGCTGATCAGGGTTGATGAAGAAGGGAAAGACTGAAGACAGCATGAGCGCAGTAAGTTGCTGGCAAACAAGGCTGAACGCAATAGTCTTGGGACGTGTAGCCTGAGCAGCAGTTTCCTGTGCGACTGCCCATCCGAAGCAACCAACTGTGCCAGTGTAAAGCATCGACCAGGTAATCATGAAGGCGAGGAGAGCGGTGTTGGCGGCTGTGTTGGCAGTGCTTGCGAGGGAGGTTCCGGCGATGATGATGGACCAGCAGCAGAGAAGTGTACCGCCTCCGATGAGGGACTTTCGACGGGGGAGGACATCGGAGACGCATACGGCGACGCAGTTGGAGAGGAACTGGAGTGTCGAAGAGATGGCTGTGAGGCCGAAGGGGTCGGATTGGCCTATGAGCTCGAAGTAGTAGGTCTGGTAAGTGTCTGCAACAGTTAGTACTTGAGTCAATAGGAACAGTAGCTGGTTACTTACTGGCAAAGTATCCACCAGAGAAGTTCTGAGACTGAAGCCCCATGACAGCAATAAGTGTTCTGCTTCGGTGCTCCTTTGAGAAAATGGCCTTCCAGCTAGTCTGCTTAGCCATATTGGCTTCGCCAGCAGTAACCTCGAGTTCAGACTTGATGAACTCAAGTCTCTCTTCAACATCGATAGATGTACCGTAGAGCTTTAAGATGGCCTTTCGGGCATCGTCGTCGCGGCCCTTCTTGACGTACCAAACAGGTGACTCGGGCAGGAAAGGAAGACCAATGGCGAACAGAGTGGGGACGAGGAAGGTCATGACAAAAGCAAGTCGGAAGCTCCATTCTCCCTTGATTTTGGAAGAGCCCCAGCCAGTGATGGAGGAGAGGAAGAAGCCCAGCACGATGATGACGTTGGTAAGGGAGCTGAGAGAGCTTCGAAGAGCGGCGGGTGCATTCTCTGTGACGTACAGAGGAGGTGTGACGGTTGAGAGACCAACGGAAAGACCAAGAAGAAGCTTGGATACAAAGAGGATAGGCAGACTAGGAGCAAAGACCAGCGCAAAGGAAGAGGAAATAGATAGAGCGACAGCAGTCCAAAGAACAGCCTTGCGCCCAACCCAATCCGCAAACTGGCCCGCCAAAAAAGCACCAAAGATCTGCCCAATAGTACTAGCAGCGTTCCAAAGCGACTGCCAAAGCGCCGGGATGACATATTGATCACCAACACTGTAGTACTCTCCATAAACCTTGCGGAACTCTGGAAAGGCAACAGCTACACCTGAGAGACCAGCGTCATAACCCCAGCCAAAAACTAGGGACATGATGTAGATGGACCATAGGACGAAGCGCTTGTCTTTCTTGAGATTTGTCCAGAGGCGCTGGTATTGTTGCTTGGGGGTGAGGTCTTGGGCGTCAATGGCCTTTTGGATGGCGACAGAGTCCGGTGCCTTTTCGACATGGTCGGACACTGTCGCGATGACTTCGACTTTGGTGGTCATTGTGAGAATGTGTAGAGGGTGGTTGAAGTGATTGAGGTAGTGATGATCTGCTGATTATTGTGAGGGAATGCCCTCAGGATTATATATTATTTCATGACTATACAGAGTTGGAGAATCTTCCCCAGAGACGTTGAACATTTCCCGATGGATGGAGCCCCATGGGGAACAGCGAGAGCGAAAAATCGCCCCATCTCGTCGGCCGAGAAGACTTTAGCATGTCACCATCTCACAACCGGATCGGGGAGAGTGGACCCATGGAAGAAATGGGTGAATTTCCATTGGCTCTTTGAACTCTGGAGTAAAAAGGACCGTGCATTTGGAGAAGACAACTATTGGTGCTATTGTCGGTCCGATGCATTTGGTGCACATCTTGGGTGTCGGGTAAGTCTTCAACAAATCACAATTCAGCCTTGAGAGTTCAGCCCAGAGGGAATGGGCACGAGATCGACGTGGAGAAGTCAAGTCATGAATTCACCCGCTTCCCATCTTCGATGTTACATGATAATTATTAAACACAACAATTGTCGGACCGGGAAGCAACAGTCGGGTATAAGAAACTTCATATACAAGGTCATAATCTCCTCATAACAACACCTCTCCTCAATCGAACATCCCAGACTGCGCCGCCAAAACATCATGTCAGCTTCAACCCCTCCCGATCGCCAATGGTGGAAAGAAGCAGTTGTCTACCAGATCTACCCAGCCAGCTTTCTTGACTCCAATGGCGACGGGCTGGGTGACTTGCCTGGCATCATCTCAAAGCTTGACTACATTCGCTCCGTAGGCGCTTCAGCTATTTGGTTGTCGCCTATCTTCAAGAGTCCTCAGCTTGATATGGGATATGATGTCTCAGACTATCGCGACATTCATCGTCCGTATGGTACCATTGGAGATGTTGAGACGCTAATCTCAGGGTGCCATGAGCGAGGTATCAAGGTGCTACTTGACCTCGTGGTGAATCATACTAGCCATGAGCATGAATGGTTTAAAGAGTCACGCTCCTCAAAAACATCGCCGAAGAGAGACTGGTATTTCTGGCGCGATCCAAAATTCGACGCTGACGGTAATCGCAAACCGCCTAATAATTGGGCTTCCATCTTTGGTGGTAGCGCCTGGACATACGATGAGACGACAGAGCAATACTATCTCTCACTCTTCCTGCCCGAGCAGCCTGATCTCAACTGGGCCAGCGATGACATGCGCGAGGCAACATACGACGATATGAAGTTCTGGCTCGACAAGGGCGCTGATGGCTTCCGCATTGACTCAATGAACCTCATGTCCAAGCACCCCGATCTTCCCGACGCACCTATCACTCGACCAGACGCCGAGTTCCAACCGGGCGATAAGTACTTTGCTAGCGGGCCACGTATGCACGAGTATATAAGAGAGATGAGGGAGAAAGTCATCGACAAGTATGATTGTATGACCGTCGGAGAACTAGGCTTCACAAAGGATGAGGATAGTGTGGCTAGTTATGTTGCCAAAGACAGGCATGAGCTGAATATGTTGTTCACCGGAGATATTGTTGATATGGACTTTGGTCCAAATCATAAATACGAACGTGATGACTTCAGACTGTCCAAGCTCAAGGCCATTACGAGTCGTTGGCAAGGGGCTATGCCGAAATTTGATGGCTGGAACTCAGTTTACATGGACAACCACGACTCTGGACGTTCTCTATCACGCTATGGATCTGATAAGCCCGAGTTCCGAAAGGAGGCTGCTAAGATGCTGGCGATTTACCTCGGAACACTCAGTGGAACGTTGTTCCTTCTCCAAGGTCAAGAAATCGGCATGGCTAATGTGCCTGAGTCATGGAAGATCGAGGACTACATCGATGTTGAAGGCTTGAACTATTACAACAGCGTGCTCAAGAAGAGAGGCCCCGGAGCTGATATGTCAGACATCATGAGGGAAATGAGACTCAAGGCCAGAGACAACGGTCGATTACCAATGCAATGGAACGCCGACACCAACGGAGGCTTCACCACCAGTGACAAGCCCTGGATGCGCGTCAACGACGACTATGATGAATGGAACGTTGCCCAGCAAGAAAAGGATGATGCTAGCGTGTTAGCTTTCTACAGACAGGTTCTTGAGCTGCGACAGAAGGAGAAGGATGTCTTTGTTTATGGACGGTTTGACATTTTGGATGAGTATAAAGATAGCGAGGATGTTTTTGCGTATACCATGACGAGTTATGATGGGAGGAAAGCACTTGTTTTGTTGAGCTTTTCGGAGGAGGAGCAGAAGGTTAAGGTTAAGGGGGATTGGGGGAGTAGGTTGCTTGGAGATAATGTGGATACTTTTGAGAATGGGATTACGTTGAAAGGGTATGAGGGAGCGGTGTATGCTGGATGGTGATCCGGCCTTTTGTGTCTAGTTATGGCCCCTTCAAAATAATGGATCGATGGGAGAAGTTGTACATGAAACGGCCCGACCCGAGGTCTTCTCGTGACTGACTGAGAAATACCAAGATATAGTAGTTGCGAAGAGCGCCACTTGAACTAAGATGCGGGGGCTCTTCTTTACAAAGGACCGGTGAAGGCAGAAGCATGTTGGTATAGAGGAGTATATCATCCGACTCCAGTTTACCTATATTCACCATGTAACAGAGGCCGCATCGTCGGTCGACCTGCTGGACCGCCGGCCTAAGAACAAGGAGCCCTATCATTAGTTAATAGAGGAATAAGTGTTGTATCGCTTCGCAACATGAATCCTCACTTCTCCTGGAAAAGTACGCTACTATCGTGTGTAACTTCCGCGATGTTACACACGTCTTATTCATTCCATATAGAGTTTAGAAGAGATAACTTTTGGAAGTTGTAAGCTGACAAATATACGACTTTATATCTGTCCTGGGATTGAAGGGATAGCTAGGTTAAAAGTACTTGTCAGATCAGAGCGGGGTTGCGGAGTTGACTAATGGCTACATGGTATGACATATCCACCAAAACATCCAGAAGGTTACATTACCTGCAGAATAATTGCGGGTCAATAACCCAGAAGGTGCTACTTGCGTCTTTATCATCAAAAGGTAGATTTATAATACTGAATCAAGTGATTTGAGAGCATTATGTTATAAACAATCATTCTACTTAGACGTGGAATTCTTCGGCAGCTATATACTAGGAGAGGAATAAATAAGAAACGCAGTCGCATATAAACGGAAATAAGTCATTCTATACATAGAGCATTATATACCATTTTCACCATTTATTCGCAATGAGGTCCTTCCTTAGCATTGCTTTCCTCACGTCGTCATTATTCCATGTCGACGCAACCCCTACGCCTCGAGACGGCAAAGGCAGCAGCTTCGATCTGAAGCCGTTCGCCATTAACCTTTCTCATGGAGTCCCTCATATGATTGACCTAGCCAAGAGAACGAATCTACCAACAAATGGCGACTATCTCGCTCCAGATGCCGGTATTCCCTTGCAAACCTTGGTATCCTTGAGGAACGAGTTGATCGACAATTTCGACTGGGAAGCTGAGCAGCGAAAGCTGAATAAGTATGCTTTTGGTCATAAAATCGGGTCTCAACTGTTGATGCTGACAAAAATACTGCTAGGTTCCACCATTTCACTGCTGACATCGAGAACCAAACCATCCACTTCATCCACCAAAAGTCCCATAACCCCAAAGCTATCCCCTTGGTTCTTAACCACGGATGGCCCGGCTCGTTTCTAGAATTCATCCCATTGATCGAGAAGCTCAAGGATGACTTTCATGTCATCATACCATCTCTTCCAGGCTTTGCATTCTCATCGGCACCGCCGCCGACCTGGACCATTCACGATACCGCTAGGGTCTTTAATATCCTTATGACCAAAGTTTTGGGATACCCTAAGTTCGCGGCTTACGGAACGGACTGGGGATCCGGTGTTACATACAGTCTTTATGCGAATTTCAACACTTCTGTGCGGCTGGCTCATTTGTCATTTCTTCCGTTTACCCCCTTGGACAGAACCCAGCTCGCCGCCGAGGACATCAAATTGTCACCTCTTGAGGAATTCGAAGCTAAACTCTCTGAAGAGTGGGCTACAACTGGCAATGCTTATTTCATGGAGCAATTAACAAAGGTAAGTTCAGATGCCAGTTATAATGTATCGTTCTAAAGGCCGATTCTTAGCCAAACACTATCGGCCTCGCCCTCTACGATAATCCAGTTGGGCAATTATCCTGGATTGGAGAGAAGCTTATTGCCTGTAAGTCTAAGCCATATAATATCTGGTAATAGTGCTGATATTTATAAGGGTCTGATCCACGAGCCGGAAGCCCTCCATCTGTTCTGGACCATAACGAAATGCTGAAGACGGTTGCATTGTATCACCTCACCAAGACCTTTGCGTCATCCGTATACATATACTACTCAAACCCTGCAGGCTTTATGACGACTTACACAAAGGCCAATACTGATGCGCCAATGCTCTTCAGCGCTTTCAAGTATAATGTCGGGTTTTGGCCCCCGGAACTAGCTGGCCGAGTTGGAAATCTTGTTTCGTACAAAAGTGAGTGCTCTTTCCGTCCAGGGGTTTGTTTTATTCGTCTAATGCTATTACTCAGATCACGAGTTTGGTGGACACTTCCCGGGCCTTGATAATCCCGTTGCGTTGGCTGAGGACTTGAAGGATATCAAGAACTATTGGGGATGAAGAAGAAGCATAATTTCTGTTCCCACTCTGATATAAACACAATACCGTAGCAGCTAGCTCAAATACTACAACCTCCTGTCAATACTCGCTCAAACGCTAGACTCGTGGCTCTTCTTCGATACATAAGGTCTCGTATCCGCCGGAAGAGCCATAGCAATAAGTCCAATCGCCAAAAAACAAGCACACGCGACCCAAATCGGTGCCGAAGTCGTAACATCCGCAAAAGTCGCAATGAACGGCGCACTAAGCGACGCCATCCTCCCAACCGCCATAAGCAACCCCATACCAAGACCGCGATTCTGAACCTGAAGAACCTGGGGCGTATAAGAGTAAACAATAGCATAAAGGGCATTAAGCGAGAAGTTAATCATGCATGAGAATGCGAGGTTTTGTGCTGCTGTTCTAGCTGAGGTGAAAGCTCCGGAGAAAGCGGCGCAGATAACACCAGTGAGGAGCATTGAGCGCTTGGACTTGAAGTAGCGTGATGATACGAGGATGGTGCTGAGGAGGGGGCCGAAGATGCCGACGACTGAGGAAACGGTCCAGTCGCGGTAGGTAATGTAGTTGCTGGTTTCGCCAAAGTTGGCTCCGTGAGCTGCGAGGTAGTAAGGGAGGAAGATGGTGTAGAGTGGGTATCTGTTTGTTATTAGGTATATGGAATTGTGCTCGTAGGGTCAGACTTACGCAATGCCAATGAGAGCCCATATCATGATGAGACCAATCATCAGGCGTATCTGCTTAGCACCAGAGAAGAGTCTTGACGCTCGATCAATATTCGCACGCCAAGACCGTACCTCACCATCGGCTTTCTCTTGTTCAGGCTGCAGGAAGTTATCACCAGTGACGTGATAGTTCGACTTATTCATCCTGCTGATATGGTTGATTACCTCGGCGGCCTCGTTCATCTTTCCACAAGAGACAAGCCATCGTGGAGATTCGAGGGATCGTAAGACGAAAGCACGGATGAGCGACATGACGAGACAGAGCCCACCAAGAGTGATGTAGAGATACCGCCAGCCCATGTTCTCGCCGCGGCTGCAGGTCTCGGGGGCTGAGCCGCTGGGGCATCCGAAGTTAACAAGGAGCGGCCAGGCTTTGAAAGATCAGTAAATGTGACAGCGAGGCGTTCGGGTACTTACCAATAAGGCCCGTGACAGCATTTCCAAGGCCCCAGATTCCTGCGAGACTTGATAGGATGAACGACCATTCTTGAGGGATTGCTTCCGCCAGAAGTGTCAAGTCGATAGCCACTTTAGATAAGTAAGAGATTAGCCAGTGTCGTATCAAGACCAAGAAACATCTTGGCGTCACTCTCTGGGAAGGCTCATAGGTGACTCACGGTTTCCGCCAGCAAACAGGCCAATCAAAGCCACAAAGACATTCAAGGCAGCCCAACTAGGCGAACAAGCTGCAATGGTAGTCAAGATAGAGCATCCGAATATAGACGCCTGCCAAACTAGTCTGCGGCCGAAATTATCGGCGAGTGTACCAAGAAACAAAGCGCCGACGAGTAAGCCAGCATACGAAGATGCAGATAGGAGAGTCGCATATCGAGGACCGAATTCCATGGCGGCTTGGGGTGTAACAAGGCTGATCGAGACAAGGACCATCTGATTACATTATCAGTTCACAGGCTTCAAAGATGGATTGGTAAGAGTATTGACCTGATCTACTAGGAAGCCGAAACCACATGAGAAAGTCAGTTGCCATTGGAACTTGCCAAAACCAATGGCCTGTATCGCCTGGGTGATTACTTCATCGTTATGCAGAGTTGCAGGATCTATGCCGTCGATAGTTGCGACTGTTCCGTTGGCATGACTTGGAATGTGGTCGAGAGATGTCTCGAACATCTTGCCGTCCTGCTTCTCATCAATGGATGCTGCATCGTTGTTGTCCTGATGAGTCGCCATGATGACTGCTTGGAAGGATCAATGTAGAGGAATGAGTAACAATCTCCAAGAGGAAAATGTGGATTGAGATCTCGAAAACTGGTGGAGTCTGTTACGATGCAGAGACGTGATTTATCTACAAAGTCCTTTCTAATCACAGCTCTTCCATTCGTGCAAGCCTCCTCTCTCCCTATCAACACACTAACGAGATACCAAGCCAACCTTTCCAATTCCAATGCAAGTTACAAGCCTCCGGACCACGGACCGCCTCCTCTCCATATCTAAGATAAGCTTCCAAGCCAAAAGACGAGCAGCTGATGCCAATCAACCCCGCAAACACGGAAGCGGCCCGTGATCCTGGACATCTCCTATCAACAGCAAACGCGGGGTAAAATATCTAAACTTATATGGCGGGACAAGTGCTGGTTTGGCGTTTCCTATGCAGATCGGCTAACTTTACCATGATGAGCTCAAGCGTTGAGTGTTACCTTGTTCCCCGGACGGACGACGCACCTAACAGCCGACTTCCGATCCTTGTCTACCGCGATGTGCTACCTCAGCCGAGAACCGAAGAGACAGCAACAAGATTTCTGACCACGCACCGTTGGGAAAAAAGGGTATGTAATTGTTTTCGCTTTTTGGTGTCGCGTGTTAAGTTATGCTCAGGGAACTTGGGGACATATTGCCATTCGCCATTTCCATCCCAACAGCCATGAGTGCTACGGTAAGTCGCTTCCCGATCATGCCTCGGTAGAAATGACTCTCATCATCATTTATAGGTATCTTTCAGGGCTCTTCAACACTCTTATTAGGGAAGATTCAGAAGGGGAAGGGCGTAGAAGTCCCCGTGACGGCAGGGGATGTTGTCGTCCTACCCGCCGGAACAGCCCATTCATCCCTGGAAAGCTCTTCGGATTACAGGTACATCGGCGTATATCCAAAGGTACGTTTTGCTTTTCTTTCATGTCTGTGATAAAGTATTGATGATCTGTAGGGGTGTCCCAAGTGGCGGAATGAGATGGGAAAGAAATCCTCGGTTGTGTTTCTGGACACTATCGACGAAGTAGATACACCGGAAGATGATCCTGTGTATGGGCCCGACGGACCATTGCCGATGCTATGGAGACACGCTCCTCGCGCCAAGCTGTAGATAGTAATATAATACAGTCTCTGTTGACAGTACCTCAAGTCATACGTAATTGACAGGGCTCTGTAGTCTTTACCGTCACTGACCACGATAGTTCGGTCAGTGTTACTCTTTACATTTAGTCTTACCAAGCCCTGATACAAGCTTTTATATTTAAGAGAAAAGCGCGTATGCTAAACCGTCCAAGTCTGACTCTCCGCCGTCTCCGGACAAATGAAGAAATCACCATTTAAAACACCACCAAACACGATGTGTTCTTGTGCAAACTTTAGAAAATATTCACTACGCTACATTGGCCCCGGACTTCAATCTGTTTAAAGCGTGACTTCTCGTTATAAAGATCTATCATTTTTCTAAACAGGTACCGTGATGCAAGCTACTGCGGCATGTTTATCGACATCTGAAGCCGTAGTGGCATGCAAGACCTTCCTCCATGCCAAGTCGCCGCCATCCTGGACTCTCTCCTCTGAGTGCCCATCTGCAAAACAAGTTTCAGGCAGAGGACTGCTCTCCCACAGATAGAAGCTCAAGTCAGAGTCCTTCTTTGGCAAAGTCGTCATCGATTCAATCATGTCCTGCTTAGTTGCGCCCAACGGATCAAGATCTGGCTCCTCAATCCATGACAGTCCATGACCCCAGTAGCTGTACCTCTCCGATTCATGTGTCCACTCATAATCCTCCCAGCGATCTTCAGCGAGAACCTGAATATAATGGAGAGAGCTGCCTGGCCAGAGTCCAGTTACCTTTCCGTTTGTGCCCTGTTTGTCTGCAAGATGGTCAACCAGCTAATACCACGGTGACAGACGGAAATGACTTACACCAACTGCGACATGTTCCAGTCCACACCATATCCTGCATGACCTTCTGCGTGTGAGTATTGAAGTCATTTTGAGCATCAATGCGTACTTCGAAGGACTTGACGCGCTGGCGAATCATTTTGTGAAGAAGACGAATGAAATGATCGGCAGTCGCTTCCACAGAACCTTCAGAGGTCAGTATAACTATTACCAATGGCGACAACCCATTTACTTACCCATCAAGCTTCCATTGGAGATTGGAGTGTTCGGTCCCAAGAAGATGAGGTAATTGGGAAATCCCGCAACACCGAGGCCCAGATAAGATTCAGGGTGTTCTTGCCATGCATCTTGGAGGTTGACACCATTGCGACCAATTATAGGAAAACGAGGTCTGAAGGTCGTGTTGAATCCTGTAGCTGCCACTAGCACATCTACTGGATATTCCTTACTACCAGCCACAATACCACCTTGTGTCACTCTTTTAATCGAGTCGAACACTGGTTCAACATTCGGCTTTTGAAGAGCAGTAAGAAAACCCTCTCCCGGGTTGATTCTTCTGCATCCTGCCTCAAATGGAGGTATCAGCTTGTTTTGCAGGTCTTTGTCAGGGATCAGCTGTTTCATGCGGGATTCAAACATGGCGCGTGTCCTCTTCTGCTCTGGGCTCAATTTGAGGAAGATTCGGAACATTCCGTTGAACTGATCTTCCAATCCCTTTCTGGTATCGAGATACATATCCTTGTTTGCCTCGAAAATAGCCTTCTCTTCTGTGCTGTAGGTGTAGTTCGTAGCATTGGGGTCGGGCAGAGCCACTGGCGGTGCAATCCAGGAAGGTGTACGGATAAATACCTTCATGTCTTGGACCAGAGGCTGTATCGAGGGAACTAATTGAATCGAACTGGCTCCTGCGCCAATCACGCCGACACGTTTACCTCGTAGGTCAATCGAATGGTCCCAGGATGCTGTATGCAGTAAGGGACCGGTAAAGTCCGACAGCCCCTCAATGTTGGGAATTTGTGGGTGATTGAGTATGCCGCCAGCATTGACCATAATTTCTGATGTCACAAGAGAGCCATCTTCCAACTGTGCAGTCCAGGTACTGTCCCTTTCAGACCATCGTGCTGAGACCACCTTGGTGTTGAAGGAGATGTATCGCTCAAGGTCGAAGTGCTTAGCAACTCCCTTCAGATAGCCCTGTATCTCATCAGATGATGCGTAACTTCGCATCATTAACAATGAACACTGATTAGACTGCTGACAACTCACAATTTTGACCATGAAGGGTTTGGAGCAAAGGAATATTGATAGCAATGACTCGGGACGTCACAGGCGCAGCCGGGATATTTGTTCTCAAACCACGTACCACCAAGGTCTGGTGACTTTTCGAAGATCTGAAAGGTAACGTAGTCATTGAGATGGCGTTTCAGCTTGTATGCTAGGTGTTGTCAGCGTAGTCCTTCAGTGAATGAAACGGATAAGACCTTACCCATCAGAATACCAGATACCCTGATTGGAAGCATCAGCCAAAACCATTCCTCTAAGGGTACGAATTATACTTACCCGGCTCCGATAATGGTGCATCGGATCTGCTTTGGCTTTTGCTGTTGCTCGGCGGACATGATTACTGTATTTTCGAGCTTGAGAGGTCAAATTTCGTGGACAACTCAAAATTTCCGAGTGGGACTAGTATTATGAGTTCTCAAAATAACTATGCCCGCAATATCATAACTTCGAATTTAACTCACTTCAATAACCCATCTTCATAGGCCACTGCTTATCATGGCATTCTCACAAGAACGCCCACAAAGCCGGAAGCGGCCCGGATCTGGTGGGTACGGAGAATAACAACAACGTCGCTAGATAGAAACAGTTTAGCGTCGAGATAAGGCCGTATCACAAGGTCAGATGCTGTGGGTACGGAAGCGGGCCGTGATCCCAACATGATGTGAGAAATCGTGATTGGCGCTTGTCTTATTGGCTCAATGGGAAGTGTACCAAGTGGAAGTTAGGAGCTATTGATGGATGGAGAGTGCGGAGTAAAAAATGGGTGTTGGGTCATGCTAGAGAGAAAGACGTATCATGCATGATAGTTAGAAGGGTATAAGGGCCGGACTAGAGGCTTGCATTCAGAGACGAATCTTATCATGCACGACAGGATAGTCTAGTTAACATCCAAGGTTAACCCCCGTTCTGGCAATTTATCACCAGACTTCTTCAATCCTAGGATCAGTTCTTATCTCAAACCACAATGAGTCGCTGGTTCAGTTTCGGTACAACGAAGGAGGTTGAGCCTCAAACTACCCGGGCATTGCCCGCGTCATGGTATCGCTCCTCGGCCATGTATGAACTGGAACGACGAGCCATCTTTTCCAAGAAATGGATAGCCGTATCACACCAGGCAAGATTCGCCGAAGTTGGTGATTTCCTGCGTATCACCCAGGCTGGCTTTACCTTCTTCTTGATCAAAGACCGTCAAGGCGAGATCAGGGCCCATCACAATGTCTGTCGACATCGGGCATTTCCGCTGGTAGAGCAAGATGCAGGACGAGTCAATATTCTATCTTGCAAGTATCATGGTAAGTAGATCACCCAACTCGTGTCTACGAAGATGTTGAAAGTTGTAAGGCTGGTCTTATGGACTCGATGGTAAATTGGCCAAGGCTCCAAAATACCAAGAGGTTCCATCATTCGACAAGTCAACCAACAATCTATACCCAATACATGTGCATATCGATAAGCTCGGATTCATCTGGGTCAATATGGACGCCAGTGCTACCCCCACTGTCGCTTGGGACGACGACTTTGCTGGCGTTGACACTCAACCACGTCTTCAGCCATTCGACATGGCGGCCTATCACTTCGACCATCAGTGGGAGATGATTGGGGACTACAACTGGAAGACCTTAGCAGATAATTACAACGAAGTGAGTCCTTTCAACCCTTCCCATTTAACTGGCGCTGAGACAATGATATCAGTGCTACCACTGTCCAACTGGACATCCCGCACTCAATGCCCTCACTGACCTGTCAAAATACTGGGTTGAGACATCTGGTGGTCATATACAGCACTTCAATGTCGACAAGCCCGATAAAGATGGCATGGGTATCTACAGTACTTTCTACTATCCCAATGCATCCATCACGATCTCGTAAGCAGATAAATACTCCTCGATTGCAACCAGTTCCTAATGTTTAGCCCTACCTTCTTCTACATCATGCGCTGCATCCCCATTTCCGCATCGCAAACTAAGATGGAATACGAAGTCTACAGAAGCAACAGTGCTTCAGACGAAGATTTTAATGAGATCAGCAACTGCTTCAAGCAAATCCTCAAAGAAGACAAGGATCTCTGCAATGCGGCGCAGAAAAACCTGAACGCTGGTATTTTTGTCAATGGCGAACTTCATCCTCGAGTAGAAAAGGTACGAGTCAGCCCTTGTATCTATACTTTCTTTGCTAATGAGATTGTCCTTTTTTATTAGGGCCCCCTGTTCTTCCAGGAAACTACGAGGAAACTCGTCATGGAACACCATCAGCAGGAAGGGCATGAAGGACATGAAGTCTGGCCAGCGGCACCGAAGAATGGGCAGTCAGGGAATGGACAGGACGATATTGACTTCTGCAATAAGTTAGAAGCATGTGCTGGGTCGGATAGTTCCATGTGGTGATATTAGGACCCAGTTACCAATTTTAATTAAACGCATATGACACCTGTACAGAGAATGTGATGCCTGCCTCAATACATCAAAGCATTGTGTTTCCCCACTCAAGGCTAAGCCACTCATCAATAGCCCTTCCAAAGTCGTGCACTTGCGGAAATATGTTATCCGGTTCCATAGCCGATCCAAACCCCTCCTGAATATTCTGTTGGAGAGATCCTAGCAATCCCGAAGCATCAGATGGAACACGGCCTCTTATAGGGTGGCTCATTTCACCCTCACCCGGAGCGTATAGTGGCGTGTCCTTTGGAACAGTCTTGTGCCCAATAATACCAGCTGATCCGACCAAATCATAGCCTTCGCCAGGTTCCTTACCGCCTCTTCCCGTGTCCTGGTGGGTCGATGCTAGGCCGCTGTAAACAGACTCATCGGCGCGTGCATCCGGCCTACCAGCTTGCTCATAAGACAGTATATCCCAGAGAAGTCTCGTATCGATGGTGAACTTTTGCTGTGTTGGTCTTCCCAGCCCAGGCTCTTCGCTGGCTAGAGGTACAACTTGTATGCTCTGTTGCAGCTTTCGTAGATTCTCATGCTTCAATAGTAGTTAGTGCTCCATCTTTTCCCCACACCGCTTCACAGTACTTACCATGACCGCGACAGCATGCCATGTCAGACCCATGCACCTCAAGAACTCAAGGCATTTCTCAAATCCAACCTGAGCTTTCTCTCGTAGAGTTAAGTCTTCAACGAAACTATGTTGCAGGTGAATGGTGGCAACTACCACAATAATATGAGCCAACGTTGGATCAGACACTCGATAATCCATTTTTTCCAATATTTCAAGATGATACATGATCCATCCGATGTGTCGAGTAATCGCATCAAAGGAGCTATTGACAAATGACTGAGGCATGGTATGTCGGAAGTTCCGTAGTCGCATTGACAAAAGAAATGGGTGATTGAGAATAACAGGAATGGAAGCATAGACGAACTGGGTGAACAGGTAGGGACCCCAATACCCTCTGTTTTGTTGCAAAGTTTCAGGTGTCTGCTTGTCGATTTGGTTGGCAGAGAACCGGTACTTGAGTGGTACACTACAATCGATCTCGAGGTGGCGATATGTAACCTGAGAGTAATCGGAACGCGGATTCCATGGGGGCAAGGTGTCCGAGAAAACGCGGCGGGAAGCGTAAACTCTGACTGCCCGCCAAACTTGAGCAAGAGGCATGGTATACTTCATGATCCCTCGATCCATATCGCATGGTACTGACTTCTCTGGCGGAAGCAACCATGCCGAGCACGCTGCTGTTCCGAGTGATGAGTCCTCTCCGTGTGACATGGCAGTGGGCCACACACTAGAGGAAACACTGCCCTGCAAGTGATGAAGCACGAATATACTTCGGATGCAGTTATTGAACTCGACAGCTTCGCTGAGAAAACTCCCTTTCGGAATGCCGCTCAGTAACTCAATCGCAGTACTGAGATATAGGCCTGCTTGGACAGTATTTCCTTCTGGTTCTAATCAGCCATGGCCAATACGTCATTGCTCTGTAATAGCATACCTGCATGTTCAAAAAGACTTAGTAGACATAGCGTTTGCAAGACGGAACAGTCGACCCGGCTACCGAAGACCTTGTTCATCGCGATTTCCCTCGAGGCTTGTGCCATGGCATGGAGACGTTGGCGATATTGTTGACTCAATAGCCTAGGAGGAAATCGGAGACATAATGCTTGTAGTACCAAGATCAACTCTGTCTCTCTACTCGGCAGTGACTCTGCAAATGTTTCGGCGTTGAAGAGGACCAAAGGTTGCCGATGGAGCCAGGATAGATAAAGAGAGGCTAGTTCATCACTTCTAGGCTCGACGAGTGATGATGGGCTGGAGTGCTCCGTCAGCTACATTCTAAGGATAGAAGACTTTCTTACCCCGACGCTTGTCTTGGGTCTACAATCTCACTAGTTTCTGCCATCTCATCCTGACCGACCATGGAACTCGGTGTATGTCCTCCTCCCTGCTGCGACGCTGAGCGCCGGCGTGAATCGTTGATCACTGGACTGAGGCTCATTCGTTAAAACATCATAATGCTATGACACTTAGAACTTTCACTTACTCGAGACGGTCGATAAACAAGTCCAATTTCTCTTCAAGGGTTTCCATGCGAAGCTCCTGCAAGCAACCAATATCAGCGATTGACAAATGGGCTTATCAGTTGTTAACGCACCAATGATCTATCCGAACGAACTCTTTGACCTTGGCCATCAGAGCCTGATTCATATACACAAATCTGACCGAGGCGTTCGCAGTACGAGCATATGGGCTTTTCTCCAGGGCACTTGGACTTCTTGCGACTGTGACCATTGTTAAAATTGAGACTACCTAGATGACATGAGAAACTAACCGACATGGCTCGCAAGCTTGCCGTGCGCGTTTGGTAGGTCGTGTGTCTTCCATTGTAACAGCAGCTAGTGAACATGATCTACAGATGATGAAAGTTTGGGGGACGCGGGGAATGTGTTATATATGAGCTAGTCAACTAACGGAGAACTAGGCGACTCGGTTATCGCTGGGATAGCTTATCTCTGAGCGATGGGTAACTCCGAACCAATCAACACTCAAGATTGGAGCCTACCCTAAGTTAGGTGGTCTCCCTTTATCAGAACACATAGGCCATTATTATGTCCCAGTGCAATAATTGACAGGGTAATGGAGATGAATTGTGTTATGTCTCTCTATATGACTCTGAGCCGACACTGTTCATCTGCTAGCCGTTGTACTGACCAACTGGTTTCTTACCTACTTGTTCAATCTGAGGCGCTATATGCTATGGTTTACGTGTTTTCTGAGTTGGGAAAATTAAAGTGTAGCAGTCTCCGTCAACTCTCAGACCAATGAGGGAGAAGATGACGTGGGTAGTTGGGAGCCGAAATGTTTAGCAAGCGTAAATTTACCGAGAAAACGTTGTCTGAGGTGTCAACGAGACGTATCGAAGCAGCTCATTTATCCTTCCAGCAGTCTTATAATTCTCCAATAGTCAAACGGAATATCCAATGATCTCGCCACAATTCTACGTACAAGCCCAAACCTTGCCAACGCTCTTAAGTACCTAGTCTTCTTTTGAAATCTGAGTCGACTTCATCTTAGATTCAGCCCATACTTTCAATCGGACTATAACTACAATGCGGAGATAGACATCGTTTCTCACTGCATTGAGATACCGTGGACAGAGACGAATCAGAACAACATCTACGACACATTACAGAAAGAGGATTCTGAGCTCGCGGACGCACGCGATGACCTAGCCCTGTCTTCCAGGAATGGCATAAGGATCGACGAGCTTACCATCTCGAACCTTGCCGACTCTATTGACCCCAAACTAATCAAATCGGAGGCTTGAAACAAGCTCATCCGTCTACCAACCTTGATCGACCTGAAAATTCTGGTTCAAAAAGACTTTGATTTCTTGGGTGAAAATACTTTTCATAACGAAATGCACGAGTTCTTCCAAGTCTTACCTTCACAATGGCTGTCGCCCAGCGTGGTTGAAAACTTACAAGTACTATCATTATTCTACTCCCATTACAGGGGATGGTTTCCCAGAATGTATCTTTCGCAGATTGGAGCGTCGCCATACCTGAAGGTTCTGGCTCTTGGGTCCTATATCTTCACTAATGAACGAGAGACTAACTGGATAGCGTCTCTGAAGAGAAGCAATAGGAGTGGTGGCCTGGAAGAGCTTTATCTTGACGACTGCCCGATCTTGCATAAAGCCGGACAATATGGGCCTCTGACAATAGGTGGATATCCAGTCCCAGGGACCGCTATGTACGGCGTAGGACAGAACAAGAACACATCCATTTTCGAGAACAGCATAAAGTGGCACCACGTGCTGTCAGGATGGAAAAATAGCATGAGAGGTCTTAAGAAATTTGTCATGGGAAGGAATGATTGGAGCTACGAATTCCTTACCACAAAGGCTATCCTGCAACAGGACGAGTACGCGGATATCGATTAAGAGAACGTAGAGTGGCTTTCCACCGACAATAGGCACAGAACCTTCGCATGTCCCGAACCAGAAAGCTTTGGTGAACGCCCCTGCAAGCCTTACCGACACGACCCTGAGGAACCGAAAGACTTTCGGCTGGATAAATATCTGCCTGGAGTAGGATTGGTATAAGAGCGATGGGCATGGATGCAATACACTGCATATAGCATTTGCCCGAGTTATAGCAGTTGGGTTGGAGCTAACGATATGAGAAGTTTTTCGAGCCGAGATGGACTGGACTGGACACAACAGGAAGAGGCGGTTGGGCTTGATGACGCTGCTTACGCATTGCTTATGGAGGGTATCCGAGATAGACTAAGATCTTAGAATGTGGGATGGCCGATCTGAGGATGCAACCTTAAAGGCTATTCTGAAAATGGACAGCCCCTTTCCATAGCATGGTTAGCATGTGAGTCCAGAGCGTTCTTGCAGCATCAGCCGCAGATGAGAAATTTACTTCCGAGGTTCCTGGCAAGTTGAACTTGTGCACTCATTACTGACAACAGCGAAGAGTTTATATGAGAACGCGACAGGGAATTATTTCATAGATAATTAAAGAACTTGGGATGGAATCCAAGTAGTAAAGCTCGCTTAGCATCAACAGTGACCAGATTGGCATGGTATGCCCTCACCTGAGTAACTAACTGCCGGCGCTAACTACTCCGCAAACTCTAATACCCCGCCATCTCCCCCGTAAACCATCTCATTCGGGTCCATCACGCCGATGGCAATTAGATTACCAGGAGATCCCCCTCATGAATCCCTGCTGGCCACTTGCCGATGAGCTGTACCGAGACCTTACGGGCGCTGGATCTCATAGCTTAATACAGATAAAGGAGGGAACTAACTAAATTAAGTCATCCGAGGTTTTTGGAGATGTTGGAGATGGAATCATCGAAGCTATGATGATGATAAGGACCTTGAAATGAGATTGGATAAATAGCGAGCGAAGGCATGTTGAGTATACTGGTAGATCAGAATATCGAGAATTACAAAACCGCACAAGCCTGAACACTTGCACCACCGCAAGAATGCCTACTCAAGAGGCCAGTAACCTCTATCATCTACAAAACTTCCTTCTAACTTCAACAGGCACGTGAAACCATCCAGGATGAACTTCACATCGAAGTCCTCCCTGGAACGGAGATCATGACAGACGTTGGCAAAGAACACTATGTCCGAGCCAAAGAGTCTGATCAAGTTCTCGTTCCCCAACCATCGCAAGATCCTCACGATCCCCTAAACTGGTCGCCTTTCTGGAAGTTCTCTGCCATATTTTGCGTTTCTACCATGACGTTCACTCAGGGATTTGCGCCTCTGGCTCTTGCGCCTATGTTTCCTGATTTGATTCGTGCTTATAACAGTACTCTTGAGGATGTTATTCAGTTTACAGGCGTTACTATCCTGATTCTGGGATTCAGCAACTTTTTCTGGTGAGTATCTAGTACTGAGGTGTAGATGCCATGACTGACTTTCGAAGGGCACCTATCTCTACCTCCTTCGGTCGTCGACCTGTATATATCGCTTCACAGGTGATCTGCCTCGCCTGTCACATCATTCGTGCCAAAGCATCCACCTACGGCATCTTCATGGGAGCCTGTGTGTAAGTTTACCGCCAAAAGTCTCCCGAAGTCTTGCTAACATCTTCAGTCTCAACGGAATCGGAGCTGGACCCTCTGAGATTCTTCAACCCGCCGTCATCGCCGATATCTTCTTCCTCCACGATCGCGGAACATGGAACGCGCTATACTGGGTTGTTTACATGGGCTCACTTATGATCGCGCCAATCATCGCTGGTCCAATGGCAGACCGCACGGGATGGCAGAACTTCTGGTGGCTCAATGTCGCTGTTACTGCTCTCTCCATCGTGCTCGGCATATTTGGGTTTCCTGAAACGAAGTGGGCACGCGTCGACTCGATTGAGGCTGAGCGTGGGGTTAATGAGATTATTGATACAACTCAGGACAAGCCGTCGCACTCCCATGCTGATGCTGAGAAGACTGTCGGTACACCTCAAGCCCAGGGTGAACCCTCTACAGACGCACATTTGGGCAAAGGAACACCTTCAAAGTTGCAGTGGCGACTGTTCCAACCCAACTCAGCGCCTCTCCAAAACATCCTTCTCGACATCTGGACTCCATGGAGACTCTTCGTCTATCCTATTGTTCTCTTTGCTTCCTTTGTGGTCAGCTGGAGTTGCAGTAACTTCTTGATTCTCAACCTTACCCAGTCTCAGGTGTTTGCAGCTCCTCCGTACAACATGAGCTCTCAGTCCATTGGTAAGTTTCTATAACAGCTCAGTCAGTAACATATACTAACCTTTCAAGGCTTCCTCAATTTCTCCATTCTTGTCGGCGCCTTGATCGGACTTGTCACAGCTGGTCCCTTCAGCGATTGGGTCTCTGCAAAAGCAACCACGCGAAACGGCGGTATCCGAGAACCAGAGATGCGCCTCCCTGCGATGATCCCCTACATCGTCATTATGATCTTCGGCAATGTGATCACCTCAATCGGATACGAAAGGCATTGGCCATGGCCAGTCATTGCCGTCCTTGGCTACTCATCTGCTGGCATCCAGGTTGCTGCCCTCCCAAGTATTGCCAGTACATACGCAGTGGATTGCTATAAGCCAGTCACTGGATCGCTTTTCGTTGCTATTACTGTCAATAAGAGTCTTTGGGGATATGGAATGGGCAAGTTCGTCACTCCATGGACTATCAAGTCAGGGTAAGTCATGATTTTGCGGTCTTCGAAATGTCCGTCACTAACAACTTCTGCAGATTCATTCCTGTCTTCATGACCAACATGGGACTCACTGTGCTCTGGTGCGGCTTGGGAGCGGTGTTCTACTTCTATGGAAAGACTTTCAGAAGATGGACCAAGGACAGCAATGTGCATGGGTTTTAAGTATAGACTGGGTTGTTTTCATTCGGTGATGGACTGTGCAATACGAGGTCAACTGTAACAAACCTTCGTCTACTCCAGTTCACTTCTGTCTTCGATGACATATGCAAATACTCATAGTTATTGCAAACAGTCACTCTAATTTGCTTACTATGCTCTCTGTCGTTCTCAATTAGACATAGTATTCTTCTTGAACTAATGAGGCATCGACATAAACAGGCTCGCAGCATCAAAGTCTATCGATGACATGTCGAGGTTCTGATCCAAGTCCCCATCCAGCAGATTCATAGGTCCCCAGTAGTGATTCAAGTACACCATTCCATCAGGCCAAGACGTCCCTGGATTTACAGCCGCTACAGCTTGAGATGATGACTTCTGTGTAGCCTTTTCCCTAGCTCCTTGTAGTAGCTTTGCCGCTTGTAGCGCAACGACGCACTCATCCATGATCATGAGGATCTCGATCGCCATATCGACTAGGCGAAGGAGTGGTTGCATTTCACTTTCAACTGCTTCTTGGGTCATGTATACCAGTATAATACTGGCAGCAAATACGGTATATGTTGTGTTGTAGAACCTGCACGTCCATCAGAAAATTGTACTTTTAATGCTTGATGCAACATACCATGTTCGGAAGAAGTCGCTGTGTTGGTAAGTCTGATAGATGGTCTCAATAGTTTGCTTTGCTGACTCAAGGCACTTTTGGATGCCGATTTTTGTGTCACTCATAGTCGCTCTCTCCTGTGCCGTTGACCTCAAGAGGAAGGATCCGAAGAGGAGGATTCTCAGGTTGTGATATCCTGCAACCATCATTAGTATTGCATTTCGGAATCGCTTCGGAGTACACTTACGCAAATTTAGTACAAGTCTTTGTCGCTTCACCCACTGAACATCCCTGACCCCTCTCAGGGACGGTACCTGAGTTGACGATCCCATTGGCCGTATAGCCTCGGGAAGCTTTTGTGTCCAGGCCTCTAGATCCCTCTCAATTTGACCAGCCATCGCCACCATCATCGGTATCGTCGTTTCGGGCAGGTAAATACTGAGGCAGATGTTCCTTGTGATTTTGGAGAAATGCACCATGTGCTCGATGATGGCGCAACAAGGATGTTCGGCCATCTCAGAATCCATCCCGGTTTCGCTTTGGCCGTTACTAATACGTGGGAATCGTCGATTGTGATAGAGGTCGGCTCCTAGAGTATCTGGTCGGCCCATTGCGAAAGACATTTCACTTCAACAATTTTAGGTTGGTGACAGCAAAAGAGTGGTAGGTCAAGAGATACTTACGTCTCCAAAGAGTAAAGACCCCTGTTGTAGGGCGTCAGCAACTCATTCATGCTAGGTCAAAGTAGAGGGATTGACATACCACCACGTCCGTGTCTCTGCTCTCAGTAAAGATGGCGGCTTCTTGCTATTGGGTCCCGGCTCACGATTGATGCCCATTGCCAAAGCAGTTCTTATGGCAAGGCCAACATACATGTATGACACTAATAGAGGTTAGTACATCTCAATCACAGACGTGACCATGGCTGACTGACAATGGGGATGCAGTTCGTTCTGACAGACTTTGGCCTGTAATCATCAGTTTCGTTCAGCTGAGAGTCACTACTTGACCTACCAGGATAAAATAGCACTGGACCATGTCAAGGTCAGTTACCATCCCCAGCCTGTTACAGCAATCCTTAGCTCGATCAAAGAACTTCCGGCTCCAGGCCAGATTGGTCATTCCATCGATAAGCTCGTCCTCTCTCGTCCCGACCAATGCACCGATCGAGAGGATGCTATAGTACAAAGCAACAAAACTCGTGATCCTCTTGTTTTCCGGTCCTTCACCCGCCCACAAGGACTCACAGCGTTGCACGAACGAAGTCTTGTCCAAGATCGGGTGAATGTAGTGAATCGCGGAGAAGAAGCCGTCTATAAAGTTGCGACATTGGAGGTACCAAGGTGAGTGATCAGACTCTTCAGTACTCCTTCTCCCTCGCTGCGTATCCTGGGATCCGCTTGCGTCGAAGTGAGGATTGTGCAACGACGAGAGAAGTGCACCAGCATCATCATCATCATTGTCTTCCTCACCAGTTCGCCGGACATGAGACAGAAGAGCAACGGATGAAGAGCTACCGTAGAATTCGACATCTCTCGTGTGAGTATTCATACCAGAGACCTCTTGTTCTCTCGTATGCCATGATGAAATGCTATTCGGTGTAGGGAAGGCCTCCATTACCGTTGGATGCTGAGCTATTGGTAAAGACGAGGCATTCATCACTATCCCTTCAGGACTATTGCTTGGCCCATCGGTCGCTGCCTTCTCATAGTTCTCCACAATGCTAGAGAGGCTCTTGACCTGCTCTTCCAATTGTCTTACATAGCTATGGTCGCACTAGTGAGCCAAGAGCAGAACTGAGATGCTGCAGGCAGATATTACCTTGATGTCATGCGCATGCGCGACATGTCCTGGCCTTTGTACACACATTCGACATTGCGGCCTTCAAACAGTCAGTCATAATATCTTATCTCGACATTTGAGCTTGAGATACTGACTTTGGCAATATGAACAGGGGTAAGATTCGTCGCACTTGTATTTCTTGGATCGACAAAGGTCGCACGCGCGGGCAGCTCTTGGCCGCCTGGGGCGCTGCGCTGCAGGTCTGTTCACCTGAGGAACCTGGGAATCTATTGATTCATCCATGTCAAGAGTATCAGCAGCACTAGGTTCTGAAAATATGCACAAGTCTTCGATATGGAGACCCCAGAATGTCGAAGCGTTGAGACCTGAGTGCGGAGACCCCAGATGGACGGAAATTTCGAACTTGGAGGCAAATCTGGGGTAACGCGAACGCGAAGCTGGGCGAAACCTGCGCTGGAGGTTTCATTGGCTGCGAAGGTTTCTGTCTAAACCGAACATGGCTAGCCTGGAGGCTCTCAAGCTGCGGAAAAGCCGGGCATGGCCAATGTGACCTCGGCTGTTCCGAGGGAGCTCCCAACTACCCTACATCCATCACGTTCCGAGTGTCAGTTTCATATATGTAGTAACGCGGCGAAGCCAGCTGCATGCTCTCCTAATTTCTCTTTTATCACGAGACCTATAGTTGATCATCATATCTCAATCAAAATGCCAAGTTCCACTGTAAGTCGACAGACCCTCTGACGTTTGTAACATTAGCTAATACTCCACGTTGACAGCAACCCAGTCAAGCGCATGATGATGCCAGCTTAAATGTAGTTGTTGTCGGCGCTGGTCTTGCGGGTCTTGCAGCAGCGATCTCCATTTCTCTTTCAGGACACAATGTCACAGTTTTAGAGTCGGCAAAAGAACTACTCGAGGTATACAACTCCGCAATTACACACTACTACCAAGACAAAGACTGATAAACCTTCCAGGTCGGTGCTGGTCTACAAGTCACCCCCAACTGCACACGCATCCTCCAAAAATGGGATCTCCCCGACAGACTGTGGCAATCGGCCGCTGAACCCACGTCGCTCGTCGTCCATCGCTACTCTGGCCGAACGCTCGCCATAGAACCCGACTTCCACAAGCATATCCGCAAGAAGTACGGCGCCCCATTCATCGATCTCCACCGCGTAGACCTCCAGCTTGCGCTCTACGACAAGGCCAAGGAACTGGGTGTCCAGTTTAAGCTCGGTGATAGAGTGCAGGACATTGACTTCAGCATTCCCGAGGTCAGCACCGAGGCTGGGGCTAGATACACCGGCGACTTGATCGTTGCAGCGGACGGACTCTGGTCTAAATGCCGTTCCAAGTTTCTTGGAAGCGAGGACAAGCCTATGCCCACTGGGGATCTAGCATACAGGGTTGTCCTGGACGCGAAGGATATCCACGATCCTGAGCTACGGGAATGGGTTGAGCACCCGACGGTACACTTCTGGATCGGTCCAGGTGCTCATGCTGTTGGGTATTCCATGCGTGGCGGACAGATGTACAACGTTGTACTTCTTGTTCCTGACGATCTTCCATCGGACGTTAGTCGACAGGCTGGATCAGTGGAGGAGATGCGAGAGTTGTTCAACGACTGGGATCCAATTCTGGCAAGATTTCTCAGTCAGGTCGATAAGGTCGACAAGTGGAAACTGATGCACAGTAAGTTACGCCTTGATGTCCGTATCCTCTGAGCTGACATGTTTGCAGGAGAAGAGCTTGATTCATGGATCAACGACGACTCAAATTTCGTCTTCGTGTAAGTAATTCTTTCTTGTCGCCGCCACACGAAACATCCTGCTGACATCTTGCTTCCAGTGGTGATGCCTGTCATCCGATGCTCCCATACCTAGCCCAAGGTGCCAACTCCGCCGTGGAAGACGGCGCAGTTCTGGGTTTGCTTCTAGGCCATGTCAAGTCGAAGCATCAACTACCAAAGGCCTTATCTATGTACGAAAGGTTACGCAAGTCTCGTGGAGAAGCCATCGTGAGAGAAACCTTCAAGCAGGTCCGTACCATCATCCAGAAACAGTGAAAGACACAACTAATTTTCTATTCTTTTGTAGCGGGAATCATTCCATATGCCTGATGGACCAGCTCAAGAGGCACGCGATGAAACCTTCCTGTCTCAGCTCGGCGCTGAGGAACTCAAAGGCCCGTTCCCAAGCAGGTGGACTTGCCCGCAGGTTCAGCCTTGGCTTTATGGGTATGATGCGTTTGAGGTCGTTGAAGATGCAGTGAAGCGTGATCCTTTCACAGAATAGCTTGTTAAGGCTATGTAGATTATTCAGAGTGTCTTATATTAGCAACCGTTTCTTTGCGACAGAAGTGGCTCTTTAAATGGGAGAGAACACAGAAAGATGGATTAAAGTGCGAACACCCGAAGAAGAACATAGTATGAACATCTGTCTTCATAAACGTCCTGTAACAGACTATATGCTTGGTTCACTAAAAGTTTTCACCATGTTGACAGGATATACTCATTGAGATACGATAAGCTTCGACTATCGAACAACAATCCAGCCAGTAAAGGGGCACTACTATTAAACAGTGAATTCACAATAAGCTACTTAATCAAAGACTCAAGGAAGTCAAAGCCTTGTCGCTGAAGATTCCAAGTAACAGATCCAACCTCCATCTTCGCCGCAAAAGTATGCTCCTCCCCAGGAACCTCCACCATACAGCAGTTAACACCGTTCTGCTTCAGCACATCAAAAAGCTTTCTACTCAGATGAATCGGCACTTTTGTATCTGCAGCACCATGGACTATAAAGGTTGGAGGAAACGAAGAATCAACGTTTAGTGCTGGGTCGACCTTGCTCCAGTCTTTTGAAGGGAAGATGGCATCGAGGACAGTGCCGTTCGCCAGTTGTGTCAGGGCATATGCTTGGCGGGGGTCGCTAAAGTCTGGAGGTCCAGTTGCCTGACCTTCGAGAGAGACACCTCCAGTGATGGGAACTGGGTCTTCGTCAAATACCTTGTTGATAAATGAGTCTTTGAGTCCTGGTGGTAGCTTCATGCCCTCAAGTCTTGTCGTCCAGAAGTCATCGGCAAAGTTGCTAGGGCCATACATATCGTAGATTCCTGCAACTGGACGAGGAACGCCAAAGCCCTATAAGCGTCAGTTACTTACAACGCGGATCTCGAGTCAGTTCGCTTACCAAACAAAGTGATAAATGCCCACCAGAAGAGGTACCGAAGGCAAACACATGGTCGAGATCCGGTACTAGTGTTGAGCTTGCTTTGCGTAAAGGTGTTTCGAGACCTCCGTCGTAAACCCAAGCTAGGAGATCTCGACAGTCTTGCATTGGACCTTCCAAGAGATTAACTTGGGGACAAAGGCGATGGTTTGGTGCCAAGACGATCCATCCTCTACTTAGGCAATCTGATACCTGGTCTTTGTTGACCATTTTGGAGGACCCGAGCATAAAAGCCCCTCCATGGATGTTAATTACTTAAAGGTAATTAGCATGGATACATAGACGGCAAGATGTTTTAACTTACGGACTGGACATTTTGTAGAGTCAGTCCCGACAGAAGGCAGGTAAACATCAACGTCAATCTCTTGTTCACCCGGCTGCTTGTAGACAGCTCGAAACGAAGTTGGAGGACTCATTTCCTATCACTACGGTGCAAAACAAGCTGTCACTCAATAAAGCGTGAGTAAAGATCTGTTGTCCATCAAGGGTATCTGTAAAAAGATCCCTACTCCCTTGGTTCCGATATGCCGCTGTAAATCAACGTTCCGGTGATGCCGTGGACCCCGTGTCGGAATTGCGGCTTTTCCGGACCTCCAAGTCGAGCTTCGTCAGCGGCCGAAGTTAGTTTGAGGGGTAGCGATGGAAAATCCGGGGAGGATGCGGGGTTCTCCAGCGCCTCCGTATCGTGATGTGGAGATCGGGAAGTGGGAGCTCAGAGGAGTAGAAGAGTAGAGGGCCCTGCCAGCCAACCTCACCAATCCATCAATACTTGGCAGTTTTCTCCAAGTAGTCATCAACAATTTTCGCGTTCACGCTATCCCTAATTCACCATGAGTGTTCCCCTACATACATCTCCTCCCAATGAGAGGACAAGCTACATGATCGACCAGCTCGAAGGAGAGCGCATTAGCATTCCTGGCAGCAAGGGTGTTTTCAGAATCCTCGCTTCATCAAAGCAGACTAATGGTGGCATGGCTGTGTTTACCAGTGGTGCCGTCTTAGCGGATGCCCCTGGCTTTCACTGGCATGAGGAAGCTCATGATGTCTTTCTGGTCACCAAGGGTTTCTTGAAGCTATGGAGTGGTGACAAGTGTCGAATCATGGGTCCTGGTGACTTTGCTTATATCCCTCCTGTAAGTTCTGAAACTTTGTCACATCGCTGTGTATTATCAACTAACAGGGGGTTAGCATGTTATCCATAATCCCCTCTTGCTGGGACCTCACACCGAGACCGTGGGTCTGGTAGCACCAGGTGACTGGGTTGACTTCTTTAGATATGTCGGCGAGACATACAATGGCATTCTTGTGCCGGAGACTGATGATCGCGACATCAAGTCAATGCTCATGCAGAAGATGATGGCGGCCAAGGACAGATTCGACGTTCATTTCAAGCGTGACTACCAGCCACCCGAGGTTGGCGAGTGGTTAGAGTCTGAGAACCAACTCGCTGGCCCTGGTGAAGCCTATTTCCTACGGGCCAATACTGGACCCAGATGGCTTCTGGGAGGTGTTATGTCAAGACCTTTCATTCTCGCGTCCCAATCCGGTGGAAAATTCTCAATGTCGAGTATTGAGTCGTCGAATGTATATGGGAAGTCACCTCTGAGCAAATGGCTCACCTTTGCCTCTATTGATCATTGTTTCATCGTTCAAGAAGGCCTTCTTAGGGTGAAGATCAAGTCTGGGGATAATAGTTCTTGGAATGAAGTCAGGGAGGGTCAGACGGTGGTCATTGCTGCAGGAGAGACTTTTACATTGGACTTTGGCAGTAAATATGTCCGTGTCTGGACCTTTGCCAATGGGAGAGGAATTGAGGAGGTGGTTCAGAATGCTGGATCTCCGGCTACGGGATTCGTGCTGCCTGACGACGTTGGAGACTGGGAAGAGTCCAAACTGCTGGAAGTATGTAAAGACCTTGGGGTGGAGGTTGCAGAACTATAGATAACTAGCATAACGGATGCATTAAATTTTCAATTTCATCTGAGCATTGCCTGAGTTGCGTTCTGGTATGTTAACATGAGCAGCGTCGCTCTCTGCTTGAATCGGCCGCGGGGAAGCATGCTATCAATATTACGTGTTCATGTTAGCATCACGACTGCTTATAGTAATTTCAGGGGTGAATCATTAGTGGTTTACAAAGATTTCATTAAGAAATAGTGAAGGATTAGTCTAATCAACGGACATTTATTAACTTCTATCTGGTCTAAATCATAAGAGTGGCACATTGGTCTCCAACCTCCACGCCATACTCGCCTTCGTCCACCGCCCAAGCATGCGAATCCTCACTCCAATGGCTGTTGAAAGTATCGACCTCAATCTGCACAAACACTTCTCTGGTCTCACCGGGCGATAGTTGAACCTTGGTGAATCCCTTCAGCTCCCGAGTTGGCCTCCAATCAGCTCCATTCTGAGGAGGGCAGATGTAGACCTGCACCACTTCTTTGCCAGCGATGCTGCCAGTATTCGTTACACTTACGCTGATTGTGAGAATTGAATGATTTGAGGAGGCGTCCAATCTGGCGTTGAGACCGTCGTACGAGAATGAAGTGTAAGACAATCCATGACCAAAGGGAAACTGCACTTGGTTCTCCGGCACCCGGCCTCGATATCCGATCTCCAAGCCCTCAGCATACTTGATGGTAAAGCCTCCACCCTCGTCCTTCTGAGCAGGGAAGTTTCCAAAACTGGGCCAGTCTTGTAGTGTCTTGAACCACGTCGCCGTCAACCTCCCACTAGGATTCACCTTTCCAGTCAAGATGTCAACCATAGCCTGAGGTCCTTCTTGACCAGGGAAGTGCATATTCACAACAGCATCAACATCATCAACGAAGCTACTGATGTCAATGGGGTTACCGCAGTGCAGAAGAACAGCTGTTTTCTTCGAAGCAGCAGCGACAGCCTTGATCATGGCAACTTGGTTGGCAGGAAGAGTGATCTCGTCCAGGTCAAACCCTTCAGACTCGTACTGTTCGCTACGACCGGCGTAAATGATGGTGATGTCAGATGTCTTCGCAACTTCGATGGCATCAAATATGGCCTGCTCTTCGGAGTATTCTTCCTCAAATGAAAGGGTAAGGCCATATGGAGTAGGTTCGCCAACAACAGATTCTCTGGATTGCATGGTGACAGAGATGTGGTATGACTTTCCTGCTTCCATCGGCAATTCTATTCGAGACTCAAGCTTGATCAGATTGAAGAGGAATTGCTCGGTTGTAATGTCTGGTGCACCGCCCTTGAGAACACATATGCCATCAACCTCAACCGTGAAAGAGCCCGAGTGCCGCACTGCAAGAGTATGTGTCCCGGTAGTCTCAGGGACAAGGTTGGTAGTCATCTTCACATGAGAGTCAGGTGTCTTGAGCCCCGGCTTTCCCTGGGCCATCAGATTGATAGCAGCGTCTTCCAAAGTCTCAACGAGAACTGGCTCATCTTGACCAGAGTTGTGGTAAGCCACCTCGATGCCCTTCTTGCCCTTGTCCGTCATCACTATCTCCGTTGGTACAGTCGGAATGATACGGCGCATACGAACACCGCTTGCATATGACACTGTATGCTCATTCGACAATGCTTCACGCAAGAGATCGAGTGGAACTTGGCGATATTGGGGGTTGCATGATGCACTGCCACCGCCAGTGAAGACAGCCTTCTTGGCGTACTCGCCAACAACGCCAATCCTCAAACCAGTAGCTGCTGGGAGCGGAAGTGTTTGGTTCTCATTCTTGAGAAGAACGATACCTTCTTGAGCCAGTTTGCGTGCAATGTCGTTGGTCTCCTGGATGATCTCCGATTTCTCCGGTCCTTCGCTCTGTGCCGCTTGTGTGCGGTTACGGAGGTCGAGAAGCCGTGAGACGCTGGCGTCAATAACCTCTTCGCTGATCTCACCAGACGTTACAGCTTTGATGAGCCTCTCGCCCCTAAAGACAGGAACGGGCATCTCAACATCAACGCCAGCCTTCATGGCCGCTACGGTAGAGCGAGTGCCGAACCAATCTGACATGACGATGCCTTTGTAGCCCCATTCCTTTCTAAGAATGTCCTCGATAAGAGTTTCACTGTCGCAGCAGAAAGCTCCATTGACCTTGTTGTATCTTCACAATATGTTAGCACTAGCATTATAAATGATATCAGTGGTACTCACGCTGTCATGACGCCAGCAGGGTTCGACTTTCTTAAGAGGAACGACCAAGCAGCGAGATAAATCTCCCTCAACGCCCTTCCATTCGGAGACTCATCAACATTATAATACCTTCTTTGAGTCTCAGAGTCATTGCAAACAAAGTGCTTCGCACAGGCTCCATAGCCTTTACTTTGGATACCATTCACAATAGCCGCAGCCATGAATCCCGAGAGTAGCGGATCTTCACTGAAGCACTCAAAGTTGCGTCCAGCGCGAGGATCTCTCTGGATGTTAATAGTCGGCCCGAGGATCATCTGCGCATGCTTGATCTTGGCTTGGCGAGTAAGCTCAGCGCCCATCTTCTCCAAGAGCTCTGTGTTCCATGTTGAGGCTATGCAGGCTGTGTTGGGAAAGCATGCTGTTGTCAGTGTACTGTTGAATTCACTGGGGCGTATTCCACTGATCGAATCAGCTGTCTAGCGAGGGTGTTAGTATTCACCAGGGTAGAATGAAGTTTGTGAACCTCACCTTGAGTGGTGCAATGCCCTTTTCAGGGATGCCTGCGATTGAGACGAAGTCATCTGGCGTACCAGACAGTAGCCTGACTTTTTCTTGCAGAGATAGAGTCTTGAGAGTAGCTTGGACATCCATAATTCCTAAACGCAATTGTCTTGACTGTGTATACCGTGTCCGGTGGTGGTGCTAAGAGTGTGTATATATGACTGCGCTTGTCTCTGGTGGCGCTTTTGCCACTCCGAGAAGCCAGGTCTAGACGTGTTCCACAGAAGGGTTGGGGGAGGCACTCATGCGTCCGCCCCATACTCGGGTTTTCCGGTCGTTATGATCCACAGCACTATTTTCAATCATGCGGAGCCGGATCTTGTGAGCTTGTTCCCTTTGCAGCGCAATTCGTGCGCTTGCTGGCAGTTGGATTAGCTGATACTCATGGGTTCGAAAGAGTATGCTTGTGAACGATGGTGATTGAAATGATACAGTTGGATGTACACTGAGGTCTGGAGACAGTGAACACTGAGTTGGTCAAGACGTTAAAACGTTTGTGGCGAATCAAATGGGATCAATATGAAAAAACGGTAGAAACATCTATCATCCTTGCTGTAACACTACTATAAACCGTACTTTGACAGCTTTACCGATACTTGTGTCCCAGAGCCTTGAATGACAGCATCATTCTCCAAAACCCAACTCTTCGGGGGCCTGACTACGGCTGTACTACCCTGAGGCACCACGATCTTGACACTGCCTTTGCCCCCCTCTTCATTGATATGCACTACAACGGAGAGATGGCCTTGGGGTGTCTCAAGTGAATATCTCACCTCTTCCAAACCTGCAAGAACAGGCTCGACGCCAATTCTCTTCCAGCCCGCCTCAAGAGGATAAACACCAGCAAGATATCTTGGTAGCAGAAAGACTGGCCACGAAGACCATCCATGAGCCAGCGATACGTCATGATTAAAAGGTGAACCGTCAGTCTTCATAGCTTCCCAGTGAGCACCAGAGTAGTTTGGACTATCTTGGTCTGCCATGACGCCCCATACCTGGGATAATAGCTCTCTTGCCTTGATGCCTTCATTCTTGGCCAAGAGGGCTTCTAGTGCAAACCCAGATGCGTAGGGACTAGTCAAAGCAAATTTATCCCATTTATCAAGACCGCGGAATGCGAATGGTAAGGATTCACTGGCTGGAAAAATGCCTTCTACCACATTTGGATGATCTGTGGATACACCCAAGGTGGCTGCGTAGGCGTTGACGTCTTGGAAGACTCCATCAGGGTCTAGAGACAGAGCAGGTCGCATGGTGCCTTGCTCGTTATTCCAGAGCATATGGATCAACGCCTGCTTTAGATTCACTGCTTGATGGGAATACTCAGACGCAGTCTTGCTGTCCGGAGACATTGATGCCATGGCGTTCAGGGCATCCAAATATGCAAGGTTCACACCCGTTGAAACACCGAAAACAGGCCCGCCCATTGGGAACCACGTCACTGTTCACTGTTAGTAAATGAAAAAGCAACATGCCGGAATAGAACATACTTGAGAGATACGGCGGTGCTTGCACCAACCCATCAGAGTTCAAGAACCCCTTGGTAAACTCCATCTGTCGTTGAAGTTGGCCGTATGACTTCTTCACGAGATACCAATCGCCCGAGTGCAGCCAGTAGTCCTTGATTGAGACTACCAGTAGCAGTGCATATGTCAGAGAGTAGTGGCCATAGTATGGCGGATCATCTGCACCATCGTGCTCTGGAGCCTGGATAGGACACAGGTTGCCAAGATACCCGTCCTTGGTCTGATGACTGAGCAGAAGCTGGATCGTTCCTTTCCATACCTCGAAGTCAGCAGTGGAGTATGCAATCGACCGACCGGTGACAAAGGCATCACCGCCAAAAGAAGCTCTGTCTCGTTTCGCACCGTCGATGATACATGCGAGTTTGTTGGTTCCGACCTGAAAGTCGCCGTATGTCCGCTCAGCTTCATCATGCAACAGTGAGTTCTCGTAGAGATCTAGGCCACCGAGATCCGTGACTGATAGATCGCGGTAGAGCGCAACCCAAGCAGGTGGTCCACCAAACGCCACAGATCCGGTATTAACAAGGCTGTTTCCAAGCATCGCCTTCACATAGATGTCTCTTACAGTAGCAACCTCATGGCCTTCAATAGTGACTGTAACGTGATCTTCGACTGCGACTGTCTCGATGGTCAACCATCCCGATAGGTCCAGAGTCTCTGGCAGCTGCCATGACCCTTTCTCGAACGAGGGCAGGATGCATGACTTGTTGGACAGTCCCTCAACAGCCGTCAACGTTCTGCTCCTGGTATCCAAGCAGAATATCAGGCCGTTGGTGATCATCCGGACTGCCCAGCTCGCGCCATGATCTTCAATCTTGGTCTTGAATCTGACTTTGTAATCCAACCATCTCGTGCCATGGCGACAAGGAGCCCAATGGCTTCCGTAAACACGAGTGCCCTCATCAGTAACGTCCCAGGCTGGAACAGTCTCTTCAGGAGAAACGGTGCACAAGTCAACGGTTCGAACACCATCTCTCCAGATGCGATTGATGGTTTCGTCAGAACAGTGGAAGTTGGCTTTCACTGGAGCATCAGGGCGCACAGCTTGGAAGCCGACCTTGGAGAAGACGATGCTCGTGTTTGAGTCGATCAAGGTAATCTTTTGATACCTCTGGGATGCTTGAGTGAATCGAGGCTTCACAGTTTGAGTATCATTGGTGACAGTGGCGTGGTGTTGGCAGACTCGATAGCTGTCCATCGCGTTGGAGAATAAGAAGAATGGGCCATCGCCTGTAACAGTTAGCATTGGCTCACTAGTAGCTACGTAGCGGAAAGTAACTGTACCATTCTCATTGTCAATTCCCTGTATAGTCTCGCTGTAGGTGACCTGGAACGCGACTTGTTGCTGTCCTTCGGGCGCTGACGTAGACGCAATGGTGAAGACGGGGAAACCGCCCTCACAGCGACCGTAGTCAAAGATGACTTCAGCCTTGTCGTCGAAGTCACCATTGCTCAAGGTAAAAGACCATATTTCGTTCCCGTTTATCACATTTTCCGAAGTTCGCAAGATTCGTTTTGGGGTGACGAACTTTGGTGTATTTCGGGTCTCCCGTGAATTCTCCATGTTGGCTCGCCGGACAAGGATTCTGATATCGCTGCAAGTTTATCCAGGGCGCACAATTGCTTGATAGAGGTCACCTTAAGCTTAATAAAAGCTTAAACAAGAAAAGTCTGCGTGTTTCATTCGGTTTGTGATACAGCGAGTGTTCACAATTACCCCGATGACCGACCATAATCGGGACATCCTAGTCCACCCCGGAAAACCCGACCTGTCTCCAGATCGCGGGGACCCCGCACGAGAAGAGCCCAGACCTCACTAAGGGCAATCTCAGATGCGAAATCTCCAACCAGGTTACATCCCCAGTTGGCCGTATTAAAGGGGCGCTTCAGTCCACGGTTTTTCGTATTCTCATCTCAACATCCACAAACTCTACAGTGGACAATTCAACATCACCACTTCTTTCTTTTCTCTTACTGTCAAGATGACACAGCAAGATTTTGACAATGATGCGAGGCTTGAGAAGGCTGAGGTTGCTCATGCTGAGGATGCTGTTGCTGTGAGGGATCATGAGATGACGACTTGGGAATGCGCGAAGAAGAACCCAAAGGCCATTCTTTGGGCTCTTTATGCAAACCGTGAGTTTATAGCAACTGTTGAGAATGTCGGTGGATGAGTACTGACTTGGCGAAACAGTGGGAGCTACTCTTGTTGGCTACGAGAACCTTGCTCTGGCCGTCTGTCTCGCTCTCCCAGCTTTCCAGTAAGTTCAATCTCTATTACCATCCATCGATCATACTAACACGAGTATAGGATGAAGTTCGCCAGCCTCGTCGACGGCAACCTCATCATCCCAGCATACTGGCAATCCCTCTGGAACGCCACCTACAACATCATGCAGCTCTTCGGTTCCCTCTCCGCCGGCTTCGTCCAAGACAAACTCGGCCGACGCGCCGTCTTCCTCGCAGGCATAATCATCGTTTCTTGTGGTATCACTCTGGCTTATCTGGCTGAAACACCTGCTCAGTTCATGGGGGCAAAGATCATCTCTGGTTTTGCCGTTGGTGCGTTCCAGTCTACCACGCAGACTTATGTCTCTGAGGTTACGCCGCTGCCTTTGCGTGGTATTGCGTTGTCTCTCAACATTCTTATGATGGTATGTCCCCGTTGACTGGCAGCTTGGGTGACTGTGCTAACGTATCTCCAGAACGTCGGTTTCCTCATCGCCATCTCCACAACCTACGCTCGCGTCACGATCATGAACGAATCCGCATTCCGAGTCGTATTCGCCGCTGCATGGGTCTTCCCCGGAATCCTCGCCCTCGGTCTCCCATTCCTTCCCGAGTCTCCATACTATCTCATCATGAAGAACAAGCGCGATCTTGCTCTGAAGCACCTCGCCAAACTCTGTTCCAAAGATGAAGATCTCGATGCTCGTATCCGACACATGGAAGAGACTGTCGAAGCTGAGCGCCTGATATCTTCTGAGAAAGCTTCGTTCCTAGAGTGCTTCAAGGGTAGCAATTGGCGCCGTACAAGGATTATTCTGATCTGCATGTACATGCCCCAGATTGTTGGTTCGAGCTTGTCATCCAACGCTCCGTACTTTCTCAGCCAGACCGGTTTGAGTAGTGGCTTGATCATCAAGATTATGCAGATCGGTCTTGGTGTTTCTATCCTGTCCTCATTGGTCAACATCTACATGATGACTCTCTTTCGACATCGACCATTGATGTTCGTCGGCATGACCATCTGCGCTCTCATCTATCTGATCATGGGCGTTGCAGCTGCCTGTCCCCAGTCCGAGAAGACTCTGTTGGCTATCGGTATCGTGATGCAATTCCTCTCTCTTGCTTACGGTCCAGCCATTGGTTCCAGTCTCGCTGTGGCTGGTGAAGTGTCTGCTTCCAGGCTGCGAGCCAAATCTCAAGGTATCGCTTTCGGATTCCAGGCCATCACCAGCACTGTTTGGGTTACTGTGCTGCCGTACATGTTCAACAAGGATGAAGGTAATATGGGCGGTCATATCGGTTGGGTCTTCCTTGGTATGACACTGTTGATGATGCTGGCTGTCTACTTTGATGTTCCAGGTACTAAGGGCAGGACATTCCATGAGCTCGATATCATGTTTGAGAAGAAGATTCCTGCTCGTCATTTCGAGCATTACAAGAGCGATTGATAGGACAGGCGGGATAGGTTATCCTTGGCAGAGTTTTACTTTCTACGTGCAGTATAGCAAGACTTCACCATGAAGCTCAATTGACTATAAACACATTCCACTATCAATTTTCAACTTTCTAGGGGCTCATGCACGCGATAATGATATTTGATGCCCTTCTATGGGGCTCTTTAACCTACGTACAGATCACTTGACTGGCTATCCTTGGTGGCGACGGAGCTCATGGATTGAAGCCTATAGTGCTTAAATTGTATTTCACCTTTGAAAAAGAGCCGATTAGGATTCTGAGGTTGCATTGCATGTAATCACTGCGATGCGATTCGTTCAGTGGCTACGAGGCTACTTCGTTTAACGCCATGAGCAAGTTTGCGCATCTTTCGACCCTCTTAGCATGGGCATCAGTAAATTGGGCCTTGGCATTGAAGATGGCTTGACTAGATGAGTTGATTTGCGCATAAACTCTTCAACTCTCTGGTGATATTGAATGCTTTGTTGCTTTTGCTAACTGTAAGCGATCTATTGGCGGCATGTCGCCTCGCAGTGATAGGCATGCAACGCCAGCTCACCCCTACAAGAGTTTTCGCTTCCCGTATTTTTCGCAAGTTCAAGTTGCACTGCCATCTTCGACCTATTGACAGTTACCAAGATGAGAATTCTTCTAGTAGCTCTGCTGTCATTGCTGGCGAGCAGTGCCAATGCCTACAAGACAGGCCTCATGGGCTATGGCCAGTCGTGGTATGATCCTCCCTGCGCCTACGCCTGTCGGGCCGTAATCGGCAACGCACCTCTTGACTGTCCATCAATGGCCCACGGTAGCATGGGCACAAGCGAACACCCACATGGCGGCTCACCACTAGCGCCCTGCATCGCAACCAACAGCGACTTTCTACGCACTCTTGCATACTGCCTCAACACTCGCTGCGCAGATGTCTCACCCTCGAAACTTGAATCATACTGGGCTGGCCAAGCTACTGGGGAAAAGTCTGTGTCTGCTAAATGGACCTATGGTGCTGTGCTTGCGAATGTGACAGCGCCTCCGAAGAGGACGTATATCGCGGGCGATACGCTGAACTACACGGCGCTCATCGCAGATGCTGATTATCAGTATCAGTATGACTTCAATGTCTTCTTTGACTGGGAGGAGGCTGTTCAATCCACCTACGTGTAAGTCTGATCATTGTATGCCCAGTCTATGGCGTCGACTTATGACATAAACCCTTAGGATCATTTTGATCTCAATTGGTGTAGCAACACCAGTCTTCTTCTCGGCTCTTGGCTACCTTCCCTTCATGAACCGAGCCATAGATGAGATCAGACCATATCTCATCTACCCATCAACCTTTCGAGGCTACAACGTACGCCATCTTCCGTACCTTCTTGGTAACGCGCCAACGATCGGTCAAGGGCTTTGGATCGCCATGTTTGTCATCCTCAATATCATCCTCGGCGCTGTCTCGTACAAGAACTTCGCATACCCCCATCCCTGGGGCTTCACCAAGTCAGCCGAGCTACTAGCATACGTCGGCTATCGAACAGGCCATATCTCGTTTGCCCTGCTACCACTCACCGTGCTGTTCTCTTCGCGCAACAATATCCTTTTATGGATCACCGATTGGCCGTTCTCGACCTTTCTGGTCCTTCACCGCTGGGTAGCTCGCCTTTGCGTCCTTCATGCGATCGTTCACTCCATCACCCTCCTCGCCGCTTACATCAGCCTCGGGACGTACTACACGGACGTACACAACCCTTATTGGATCTGGGGTATTGTTGGAACACTATGTCTAGTAGTCCTTCTGGTCCAGAGCGTTCTTTGGTTCCGCCGTGCTTCATATGAAGTATTCCTCATCCTACATATTGTCCTCGCCGTTTTTGTTATCGTTGGCTGTTGGTACCATATCTACTTCTGGAAGCCATTCTCTGGAGTTTACGAATTGTGGATATACATGGTATGCGCCGTATGGTTCTTTGATCGGCTCTTTCGCGTGCTACGCGTTGCGAAGAACAGCGTCCGCCGAGCCAGTGTCGTCGAGCTGTCTGATGAAATCGTCCGCCTAGATATCTCTGGTGTCAGATGGCTATCCACCCCAGGTCACCATGCCTACATCTACTTCCCTACACTGCAGCCCTTTCGCCCGTGGCAGAATCATCCTTTCTCAATCACCAATACTGCCTTACTACAGGAGGCGTTTGCAGCAGAATTGTCGCATTCGGGTGACGTCGAGATGAGCCAAAAGATCCCTCAAGTTGCCATAGCACAGAGCTTTAAAGGCACTGATAGCATTTCCCTCTACATAAAAAAGCACAGTGGCACAACGCGTCTATTACGAAAACGCCCAAGCCTTCCTGTGCTGCTTGAGGGGCCTTATCGCGGTAACCTTGGTCGTGATGTGCTCAAGTGCGACAGAGTACTCCTCATTGGTGGTGGAATTGGTATAACTGGTCTCCTCTCCTGGACCCGAGCACATATGAACGTGAAGCTGGCGTGGAGTCTGAAGGAGTCGTCCAGGCCACTTTTGCAAGATCTCGAGCCAGCACTAAGCGAGGTGGCAGATAAGGTCGTGTTGGTTGCTGAACGTTTGGATGTTAAAGCGCTTCTACACCAGGAGGTTGGGGCAGGATGGAAGAGAATCGGTGTTATTGTTTGCGGTCCAGCTGGCCTTTGCGATGATACTCGTGCAGCTGTGGTGAGCCTTGGAAAGACGGGCGGGGCGGTATTTGAGTTAGAAGTTGACACCTTCAGGTGGTGAGCCCAACAAGCTATACTCTATGGACGTCGTATTCTCAGGTCTAAAAGGGTCTGATGGTGTGTGTTTCATTGACTTCATAATTTCTGACCAGTTCAAGCGTCCCTGATCAGTATAACTACTCTCCATCGCTTTTGCCCCTGGACGCTTTCTTCGTGTAGCTGCGGTCACTTCATGAGATGCTCGTCCTTAGATCAACTTCAGAATCCAAAGCTGGTCAGTGCGGAGATCGTTGAGGTATCCGTGCGACCCTACAATACGAGTACTTGAAAGGCATTATCGTCAGTAATGTTTTCCAACTTTTCCAAACAAAGAACTTCTTACCCGTACTGAGCGCTGCCGCTTTGGAGAGTAACAAAGGTTCCAGCCGGGATGTTCTCAATCCTACGCTTTTAGTCAGTACTTTGAGACTCCCCTGTTTGACTGACTTACTTGACAATAGTTCCATGAGCAGGAAAGTATCCAACAGGACGAATGCACCAAAGCTGATGCCCACCAAAGCCACTGTACTGCCAGCCGACAATCTCAGTGCCATCAGATGTTCCTCCATTGTAGAGGTCCATGGCTCCTATTCAAGGTTCAGTATCGTAACCATCACGTGGGTTAGTAAGGCACTTACGTCCAGAGGCTCTAATGTTCTGGAGTCTGAACTGAGGCTGATCATCAGGACCGTGCTGGTACTTGACGCACTTCCACTGCTGGTTCTCGTTAAGGTGGGCTTGCCATCCGATGCAGGGAGTGCCGTCGGGAGGGCTGGTAAAGCCTAAGTCTGGGTTTAGAGGTGGGAGTAGAGTGTGAAGAGGGTCATACCATCTTTGAGATCGATGGCGGTGCCGGTTGCGAAGTTGACAAAAGCTACGGTTTTGCCTTCGAGATCGTGAGCGCTTACCATGGACATGTTGATGATTTCGCTTCTGGGTTGATTTGAGTAGGCTGTTGTCGGTGTGATGAGAAGTGTTTGTTAGTACACAGCAAAGGCGCAACCGACGGTCTTTATACTATTTCCCAGCTGTTTAGATGATATAGATGCATCTTCATAGCCCAGCTGAGCGATGTTGATCCTTCCCTCTCAAAGTATTTCAGCTGTCCATTTGCAAGAATGGCGGAATCTCGGTGAAGATCGAGCATTGAAGCCTATCTTATTAACGAATCGGAGACTTGAACTGCTGGTTTCAACAAAAGTGAGGCCTTCCAATATCCGGACACGGGGACAATAGTTCAATAGCCCATGTGCCCGCCCGTATGAATTTGCCAACCAATTTCTCCTTCAGCTTGCAAAAGTCTAGCCCCATTCCTAAAACACAACCATGGTCGTGGTTCCGCTCGGACGCTGCGGAATCTCACTGCATGATAACAAGCGTCAGCTAGCCACAATTGCATAGACCCCGCTTCAGGTCAACAAATATCACTTGTCTGAACAGTCGCGTTGTATTGTATCATGCATGATTTTATGACAGTATGACAGTAATGGCGGCAGTTCCATGTTGCGAATCCTAGACTTTCCTTATAAAGTCATGTTGCACTCTCCAGTTTCAGCTAGCACAGATCAACGCCACGTCTAAAATTACTACTCTCGTAATAAGCTGACAGCTTTGCCATCATTATGTTCACTGCTTCCATTCACTACCCCTCCCAAAGATATTCCTGCTTGATTCCGGGTATCAACGGCCTCAACGCCATACCGTAATCCCCTCCATTAGGCGTCCTCATGAGCGTATGAATATGGAACTTGGCAGGTTCCTTATTATTCAGAAAAACACCTGAATGATGATCAAACTCAAAAATCACAACCGGACTCTGGATCCGATAGTAAAACGGATCATCATGGCCGTATCCTCCGATCCAGCACCAGTACGTCTCGTGGAACCACTTCTTTAGCAGTTCCAGGCGCAGCTTTCTCGCCTTGTCGGGTAAATAAAGAAAGAATTCATTTGCGATGCTGACAATGTAGTCCTGCTGCTCGGTTGACATATCGGACACGAGAATTCCTTCGTATGGAACGATCCTGTTGTCGCGGTAAGCACCGCAGAGATGTCTTTGATCATCATGATTCCATCGTCCATGGGGCATGGCAGGGTCTTTCATAAGTTTATATACTTGTGATGCTTTTTGCTGCTCTGGTGAAAGACTCTGCATCAGACGCAACCCGAGGCTTTCCTCTCGGTCTAAGATTCGCGTGCCCTTGTAAGGTCCATCGTCAATGAGATTAGGCTCCGCACCAGTGAACCATGGCGACACTACAATCTGAGTCTTGTACAGAAAGATGTTCAGACACAGATGATGTCCGTAGAATGAGTAACCCCAAGGCCGAGTTGTTGACGGTTCACCGAAAAGAACAAAATTGTAAGAGAATTCGTTCATGATGGCGGGTGTCTCAACCAGTTCACCTAGGAAATGATTCACACGCATGGCACCAAGGGCTTTTTCGTAACCTTCTGGCGAGAGCGTGAGTTCCAGAACTTTAAGCGCTTTTGACCTCAGCTCGTTTGAGACTTCATCGAGTCGGATGCCTTTGTCGCTGAGGAGAAACTCGGGGTTTGACCATGAGCGCCATTCCGGGCTGTCGATGTGATAGCAGGTCTTGAGCTTCTGATCCTGGCTGAGGTTGGCGCAGAGGTTATCTGCGGCCTCGACGATAGTGTCAATGGGTATACCATCATCTTGAAGCTGGAATAGGCCGTCCCTAACAACACCTACGCTACGTTAGTCGATTTTCATGTCAAGCCCATATCAGCTGAGGGAATCGCATACCGTCATTTGTGATGCCCTTGTAAGGCTCTTGGAACAAATTGCGCCAGTGCAGGTATAATCCGTGAAGCCAAGGCGGTTGGCCCTCTTTCTTAAAAGTATCAGCGTATTCATAAGAATCCTGCTTCTTCATATTCTGGAAGCGCGGCTGGTTTAGGTCGGGGAGGTACTGGCGAAAGGCCCCATCGGAGCCTGATTGAGAAGTCATGATTGATGAGAGCGTTCGTGACAGCGAAATCCAGTGCGGGTCTCAGTGCGTACAAAGCTGGAGCGTCAATGTTAAGATCAATTTGTAATGACGCGATCCCCTCAAAATACAACGGATGTATCACACGTTTCTGGCTTCTAATATCCGTCTTTCTTACGACGACTGCAAAATCGGTAGTTGTTGATTGGCTTGCTCCGCCAGTGCGGGTTTTCCGTTGCATCACCAGATGCGGGGTTGGAGTGGTGAGCGGGATATCCGGGGCTCCGATACAGGAGATCGGCAGATAATAGCGGAGTTGGTGAGCGGCTTCGTTCATCAGAGTGAATGATACTGCGAGTACAAAGTGATACCAAAGAAGTGCACAGCGAGTCGAGATCCAAGCAATAGCAGACTATTCACGATGGCTTCTTCTGCATTCAAACGTAAGTCGACCCCATCCTAGCGTGATTACTGCTAACGATGAGACAGGCCTTGTGCGCTTCGTTCCTAAATCGGCGCCTTCGAGCATCTTGATCGGAGAGCCGGTACAGGCTTCTCTCGATGTCGGCTTGGCATCTCGTGAGGGAAAAGATATTTCTGTCAACGTCTTTTCGGGGCGGTCGGTCTTATCGCCTGGTTCGCGTACTGATCGCACGGAATCCGTTGAGCGACTCTTGTCACCTTTGGCGCAGGAGGAGGTTGGAACTATTCGATGTATCGGATTGAACGTAAGGATATTCATTTAATGAAGTGAATGAGACTGTGAACTGATTGTCTGCAGTACGTTCAGCATGCGAAGGAGGTCAACATGGACATCCCAACAATCCCCACGCTGTTCCTGTACGTCTCCTAACAGCTCCTCATAAACACTGTTCTAATATTTATCGCAGCAAGCCCAACACAGCGCTTGGTGACCCATGGCCAGCTCCTACTCTCCTCCCCAAGATCACTCAAAATGACGGAAGCGGTGACTACGAGTCTGAATTGGCGGTCGTCATTGGCAAAGCAGCCAAGAATGTTTCTGAAGAGAATGCCATGGACTACGTCCTAGGCTTCACAGCAGCGAATGATGTCTCGAGTCGTGTGTCTCAACTGAACCAGTCTCAGTGGTGTTTCTCTAAAGGCTTTGATGGAGCTTGCCCAATTGGTAATGTCTCGTGACGGAACGTGGCGACAAAATGCTAATCAGTGATAGGTCCTACTCTGGTGTCGACCTCGGAGATTCCAGATCCCTCCAAACTGCATATTCGGGGTCTGAAGAACGGCAAGGTCCTGCAGGACTGCTCATTGGAGTACGTGCCATCTTCCCTTTTCCAAGAGTTCATAAACTGACATTGCCTAGCGATCTCATCTTCAGCGTTCCCAAGCTGGTCAGCTTTTTATCTCAAGGCACAACCCTCCCCGCCGGCACCGTCATAATCACTGGTACACCAGCCGGCGTAGGCATGGGCCGAAAGCCCAAAGAGACTCTTTCCCATGGCGATGAGTTCAGGGTTGAGATCCTGCCACATATCGGGACGTTGGTTAATACTTTTGAGAACGAGTAGTCAGGCACTTTGTAATAGACACTTATAGCCATAAAGATCTCTTGTTATATATTATACATAATTGGCAAAAAATGATGAGTGGTGTAGTAGGCTTTTCTTTTGTTGTTTTCTTGTTTTCTTGTTTTCTCTTTTTCTTTTCTCATTTTAGTTACTGTTATCTCTGTTCTTTCTTGATTACAGTTATCCTTGTTCTTTCTTTCGTGGTTGTAGCTAGGGAAAGGGGGGATTGTAGGGGTGGACTCTAGACATTTAGGTTCAGAATCTCTGATATCGTGGTTGGTGCCTACTACACCACTCGTGTTTGATTGTGGTAGTAATACTGTAACTTTTGGAATATAAGGGTTGGGCAGCTAGGTTTGTTATCACCGTTAGTCATCTGTGAGGTGGACATGTCTGAGGTTGTTGTCAAAGTATACCAGGGACGGCTGCGTGAAGTCAACCATTCAGAGATAGGCATCCAACATACTTTGAAAACAGACCTCAGGCGACAGTGGCTCCGGTATAAAGGTTAAATACAAAACACGATATTCACGAAGAGCGGAACGCACAACATATGCCAGAGCATCTATTGACATTTCTTGAAGCCTTTCGGTATTGCATTTACCTGAGCATTTTTCTTGGAGGTCTATCTATCCAACAGATCGTTCAGGGTTGAGACTTTTCTGTATATTAAAAGTTGCTTATTACTTTTGAGAACTGGTAGTCCAACTAGATAATAGACAGTATGAGGCAAAAAGAGACATCTTTTATTATACACAACTGGCAAAAGCGAAGAGTGGTGTAGTAGTAGGTAGGAGGGCGAATTTCTTCCCTGGGTAGTGTCTTTGTTCTTGTTTCTTTTTTTCGTAATTGCCGTAATTTCTGCTCGTACTGGGGGATTGGGGGGCTGACTGCTGTTATCTCTGCTTTTTCTGTGCTTTCTGTGGTAATCAGGGGAGGGGGAATTGTAGGGGCTGACTCTGGGATTTTGGGTTCAGATCTAACGACCTGAACGGGGGCGGTACCTACTACACCACTATTCGCTAGGGATATTACTAGAGATTTTGGAATATGAGGGTTGACACCGAGGGGTCCAGCGTTAGTCATCTGTGAAGGCGGAGCATGGAGGGACACGTCTGGGCTTGAACTGAAAGTCTATAGACCTTTACTACATGGTGATGAGATTGGGAACGGGTAGGCAGCCACGTTCATGCTGATATGCAGATTTAGTATACAAAACGTGGAAACCAACACGTAAATAATCTCGTAGAATCTGTCTGGTGTCCAAAATATTTGATCATGATATCTGGCTGATCTTCCCAGCTTGACTGATCTAGCTATCCAGCAGAGGAGGAACCTTCTCAACAAGGTACTCAACAATAGCATCCGGTCCCCTCTCAACCTGCAATCCCGTCGGAATAGCATGAAGTTTGATATCAGGCACAATAGACTTTGCCAAAGAGTGAATTTGCTCCGCCTCCTCAGCGGACCACATAGAAGCTGAGAACTGAGAAAGAAAGTTAGAGTTGTCGCATAGACTCTCTGACTCATAGTTCACTCACCAATACATTGGGCTTGTGCTCTGTCACTTTAGGCACAACCTCATCGATGCCTAAATTAATTAATTACGTGTCCGTGTTGTACCGTTGCTGAACTTACTCGAACAGTTATCCACGTGAATGATCTCATAGTCATCTTGCAGCTCGGTGATTAAGCGTCCGATGAGGCGTTTTGCGCGCTCTGGCGCCGTGTTGACGGTGACGAGTCGGAATGGACCTTTTCTTGTAGACATATTGATGATATTATGCTTGGAAAATTATTTGATCAAGTGTTGTATGAGGAGAGGTTAGTTATACATCTTTGACGGCAGCTCGGATATAGTTCGCTTGCTACCCCGCGGGTCTTCCGAGAGAATGTGGGGACGGCAGATTTGGGAGGCCGGTCACGGAGGCAGCGTATCCAGCGCCCGTGATTAGCTGGGAGAGGACCTCGGAGTTACGATGTATGCAATATTGTTTGTTTGCTAGCCCTTTCTTTGTTCTACATGGCGAGTTTATGATAGTTGGCTTGAGCTCTTCACGAGTGATTTCGGGTCCCAGCAAAGATGAAGTGCAGCCAATCATATGGTTCAATCACTTCACATCAACAACCAATAAACGCACGCACCGTTCAGAGACGAAACTGAGCAAATCATGTAGCTCTTCACCTCCCCTTGACTTGCAATGACAGTGTATGATAGCACATACCGCGCCTGAAGGTGTTGTCGAGCAAAGGGTAGTGAATGTTCAGGTGTTCCTAACTTCCTGGGCCCTTTGTCAGTCATACGTTGAACAGTCAATAAACATTTATGTTCTACGGCCTTCATTAAGTACTGCCCCACACCAGCTTCCTTCAATTAACAATCGTTTTCTTTACACCGCGCGTCCTCTGCTTCCACTTTCCCGCGTATTCATCATAAGATCTCATAAGCGTACCGCCGAGCCGCCCGCCAAGCGCTCCAACTCGAGGGTTTCCAATCGTAGCAAGACCGAGGACACGTCTGGTTCGGAACGCGCTGCCAGTTCACCATCACTTCCAGCTAAGAGCAGTGGTGAGCGTGATGAGGCGACCTCTCAGCAAGGGGGCGACAAGTCTGGCGTCGTGCCTGAAACATCCCCAACCCTGAAAATTATCTCCTGTGATGAACAATGGAAGAGCGACAACAAAAACGAGCTAAAGTATCAGAAAACTGATATCGGCGTCCGAATCAGCACTGGAGACCATTTCATTGTCACAACCAACACAAGATTTGCAATGCACCGAGCAAAAGGGTTGGACTTATCCCAATTGGACCTTACATCACTTCCCATTCGCGACATCCCAGAGACCTTTGCCACATTTGCTGGTAATAAACTCGGATTTGCCTAGTATGAACACCTCTTCATTCTAAAGCAAGAACTCAAGCCAGAGTACGACTTATTACTTAAGCTGTGTCCCGAGGCGATGTTAAAATACTGCTACCTTAAATGCGTCACCCCTCTTTATTCTAACGCCCAAAACAACAGCAATTTTGCCAAAGAAGCATTTCTAGCGGAAGCAAAGGTCTACGAGACACTGCTTATAAATCATTATCTAAATACTACCAAGTACTGGGGATGCCACAGTCATCAACAGCAGTATCCGTAGTCTAGTACTCAGCAAATATGCCATGACTCTCGAAGAACCCGTTGAGACTAGTGCTCCACTAGATACAGAGCTTCGAATCAAAGAGATCAAAGATATGATTAAACATCTTCACAGTCTAGGTCTCGCAAGCGTAACTCTACTGGTCTCTCGCAGATCCAAGAGTGGCTATCCAACCGCATTGGCAAGTAAAGGGGTTTTAAAAAGCGGCTTTGTATTAGGAGATAAAATTGAGACATTGGATTGTATATAATCATATTTTGTTATTTTACAAAGTGAATATAATAGAATGTCACCGAGCTAGTTGAGTTATTAATGGCAGTTTAGGGTAACTCAGGTAGTGCTTACTTTAAAGTGTAAAACACATGTCAAGCTTGACATAGATCCCCGAAATTGTATTGCCTGTGTGTTCAAATGCAGATTTGCAGTGTAGCTGTTCCGATCAATCACCTTGGCAATAAATAAAGACGATGCCGTTGTTTCCGCAGACAGGTCACTGCCAAGCCAAGAGTTGCGCCTTCACAAAGTTATAACCGATTTAGCTCCACAAGGCTAGGATCCCTGGGATTTCGAATGCATTGGAGCCAATCACTGTAAACCCCTCCACGCGAGGATACATGTTCCTCATCGTCAATCAGCTCACTTCGCGTGATAGTTAGTTAGTCTCAAGGTTTCTCGTCACCGGCGGTGGGGATATCCACCTACATCCTTGTCTCGGGGATTTCCATCTGGGGAATGACTCTTCCTTGGCGAAAATCTCCGTTGAGCATGAAGCCGCTTGATTGATTCAACGGTCATGATATCTAATGGCGATATCAGGTCGTTACATGAAATGAGCAAGCTCTCTTGAAGCAAGTAAACTTTAATCCCGCGATTAAGCAAAGATAAGCTGGAAAGGCTTGTAGCATTGCTAACCGATCGTGCGATATATCACGCCAAGATCTCACGGAAAGCAGCCGGGCGAATTATGGATGCTGGCGCCTAAACCCGGAAATTACAGCTGACAACGCTAGTCAATTTGAGATTTATCCGGTGATGCAGGAGAGCATTTTAAAATCTCACCAAGACCCATCATCTCGCATTCCCTTTACCTCTGCAAACTTCCATTCACGTCACTCGTTTCACAACATCGCCATTCGTTTACACCCAACTATTTCACCATGCATTTCTCATCAAGTCTCGCTGCACTCGTTGCCATCTCTGGCTTCACCTCAGCAGAGCCCAACGGCTGGTCCAAGACCAAAGAAGCAGACGACAGCCCCTCCAAGCTCGACGACTGCGGCTGCTGGCCTATCTACCAGGCCATGCTCAAGTGCCAAAAGCTCAAGTGGCCCAAGGACGAAACAAGGGACTGTGTGTGCATCCCGAACCCGGATGGCTGGTACGGCTCCATGGATGGCTGCCGCACGTGTCTGAGCTCCAACTCTGACCACGAATTCTTCGACAATACGGCCAAGCTTGTCACTCAGCTATTCGTCTCTTGCACCAACGCCGGTGGTGGCGTTACCAGCGATGGAAATAGTATCTGCGCTAGCAACGCGTACCGCGAGGCCTGTGTATCCTTGGGAACAAACGGAAAGCCCAGTTGGGCTAGTTTCGAGCAGGACGGTGTCAGTGGGAACGGGACTTATGTGTTGGATATCAAGGAATTCGGCGCCGACGATGATGAGTCTACGTCTACGACAAGTGCAAAGACAACTGCCAAGACGACCGCTACTGATTCCACTGGCACTGAGACTACGACCGTGGCGGCTGCTGCTACTACTGGTACCACCGAGGCATCGTCAGGCAGCGCTACTTCGGATGCGACTTCGGGAACTGAGACTCCTGTTGCATCGGCTACAACAACGCCAAACTCGGGCATGAGACTTGCTGGTCACGGAGCTGTTGGCATGGGTCTGGTCGCTGCAGTTGGTGCTATGTTGCTTTAGTCCATACTGTGTAGTACTCACACTCAAGAGTTGTCTCTCCTGTTAATAATACCTTAATACTATACTTGATTCCTACCAAATCCCTGATCCTTGAGTAATAGTTGAAATTTGTGACGTTTTCCTGACACTGAAATCTCCTCTCAATTTCGCCCTGATTCCACTTACTATATGGTACAATGCTGAGCTTGAAGATTGAAAGATGAGAAAAGACGATGTGTATAATTATCTGGATCTGGAGGCTGTTGTGGCATGAGGCTTTCCTGTACACTTAGCTTCTTCAGCTGGGAAACCGTTGTACTGTCATCAGTACCCTTGTCGCCTTAGACATCCAATACTCACTGGCAGAAGGCAAAGGTTCGTTCTCCTTGTGACGATCTGTAGCATCACGAAACCAAAAGTTTTGAAAGATAAACTCGGTCCTACAATTGAGTTCATGCGATGAGGTAATGCGATTCCTCTGTTTCATTAACTCGAATCTAGAACTTCTCTGTGCAAGTTTATGTCTTTTGGCCCATAATAACATCCATTCTTGGTGCAGGCAAACATTTGGACCATCAACTGATAATTAGGAATTGAACACCTAATGATGGCCGTTGTTAGGTATTGCAATAGCTTGTCGACTACTGACTTTGGCGGGACAGGCGAAGAGCCAGCGTAACGGTCAGGCATTTATTTCTTGTCCTCATCATGAAACATAGATCGCCATCCCATGATTAGTCTAGAGTGAGAAATCGAGCTTTGATCAATTTATCGCCGTTACTAAAATTAACATCTTCATCGTCCTCTTGAGGCGTTCCCCCGCACTCTCTGATCGACAGGGCTAAATCGGGGCTCAACATCGCGGTTCCGTCTCAGCGCAACGCGAGCCAACGGACGCGATGGCTGCGCTTGCACTAGCTTACAGAGCGCGATTGAGCACTTTTGCTCATTAATACCAATAGGGATTTGTTTCAACGATCCTTATTTCGCAAAAGAATCGGCCTCTCCTAATCATTAATTGCAGCATCTCATATCCAAGGAAAATGAAATACGATATTCATGGATCAACAAACCAGGTAGCCACACCAAACCAATTGGATCCGTCCCGCTTGACCCCGGGAAAAACATAAAACAGCCATCGTCCGATAAAACATCACAAGCCTGGCAACGGGGGAGATACCCCGGAGCTTCCAGCCAATCCAGTGGGTTTAGTGTTTAAGGCTGACATTGCTAGTGCATCGACAGCAACTGTGCCGCTGCTAGGTTAGTGGTTCCATGCTTGTTCCATGAAAACTTAAACGCCATTTTTGTAACCCAATGGGTCACGCCTGGTGGGGGTTTTGTCGGTAGTGGATGGTGTTCCAGCGCAATTCGAAGTCTTGGAAGGAGGAGTTGGTTACATTATAGCTTACGGTAACGAGTTTGTCATTGTTGGGCGTTGCGTTGATCCGTCTGCTGTTGCAACGATAAATTCACTGCCGATTGTGCCGTGTCTCAGGTATCGTATCAAACGGCATATCGATAATATTTCCCCAGATCACGTCCAATTGGACTCTTGACCGTCCAGTCACGGCAACGCCAAACTCTCGCTCCTCGTTCCCCAGACTCGTTCACGATCTCAGCGCAAGTCTCAGCTATAATACCCCGAACCTTATCGGCGCCCATCGCTTTCATCCCAATTTCTACAATTTCCCGAGTCAAGACACTAACTCAAAATTCCGTGGCGCCAACGGATAGCGTCCAGCCCGCTCTTTTAGCATTAAATCTGCGACTTTTGGGTCGCAAGATCGGCTGCTTCACTGCTCAATACGCTATGCTCGCGGCCGGCGCTGAGGCTTTGGGGTTGCGATCTTCATGCATTAAATTGACCGTTGGTGGGTGTTGGGCACTGACTCGTATTCGAGATCGAGGCTAACGGTAGTCTTAAGACCCCCTTGGTTTTGCATATCATGGATACAATGCCCAAACCAGGGGAAGATCTGTCAAATTTTCGTATTGAACCGTCTGTTATTATAAGTCATTATATCTTGGTCCCGCTCTTGGCATCGGTCTCATCGTTTCTTGTGACAGTCAACATATCAAAGTTTAGTATTCGTCCTTCACTACACTCCAGCCATGGCGGGCTTTTTGATTCCTCCGTGGTACAAGACCGAGACTCCAAAGGATCTGGAGATGAACATTGTCAGTCTCATCTTCGGCTTCAGCATGGGCGCGTCAATGTTCACTGCTGGTATGGCCATCAAGCAGACGATGCAGGCGTACCAGAGAAAAAGGCTTTTCAGCGCATACATCATCATGTGCTGGCTTGATTGGATTGGATGCAACTGTATGGGAATCATCACTTATTGCTGGCTACGAGGCTTCGCTCCACCAAGGTCAGTCTCCTCTGTCTTCTTCTCCCGAAGCGTACTGACCTGATACCGCTCTCTAGCTTCTGGGTCTTTTTCTTTATCAGTACGTCGCCCTATCATCAGCCTCAGACTTATACTTACGCCTTCTGCAGTTGTTTTCTGGAGTATGCAGATCCAATTTACCCTCCAGATCATCATTAATCGAATATCCCTCCTTCTCGGTAACAAAACGAACATCAACAGAGTCAAGTGGGGAGTTGCAGTGGTTGCGAGCTTGATCAACATCAGCGGTTTCTGCATCTGGGTACCGGCTCGCTTACAGATCTCTCACCTGTACGAAGAAATCAACATTGTCTGGGACCGAACCGAAAAGGCTGTCTTCTTGATCGTCGATTTATCGCTTAACCTCTACTTCATATACCTGGTTCGGTCGCGACTCATCGCTTGCGGATTGACGAAGTATACTGAGCTGTTCCACTTCAACGTCATTATGGTTGTTATATCAGTGTCGTTGGATTGCGTGCTGATGGGAGCCACATTTCTCCCCAGTCCTGTTGTGTCAGTATGCCCTACACCTACGTTGTCTCATGTCTAACGGCTATCAGCTATGTCCAGTTCCATCAACTCGTCTACCTCCTCAAACTATACATTGAGATGAACGTCGCCTCTCTTCTCGGCCACATAGTCAAGAGCTCAAGAGAGCAAGACGCTAGACCGACCGAGGGAGGTCGACAGAGGGTTCGCGATGAATTGGTCAGTGGCCGGATGACTACGTTTGTCACCGCGAGTCGCACAGGTCATGTCCGACTTGACGATATGTCGCGTGATGACTCCTACCGAAGGACATCCGACTGGGAAAATGGGATCATGAAGAAGGTTGAGACCAAGGTGGTGTTTACAGAAACCCAGGACCAGGCATCGACCTCGGACCAAGAGCGAATGGTATGAGTTTCTGATGTCGCAGTACACAAACATTTCATGATTAGTTAGCGTCTATCTTCACTACCATGTAACAATAAATATAATGAGTAATGTAAATCATTCGCGCCCCGACACAACTGTTGAGACTGGCATCAGTCCGCTCAATGGCAAGATTGCTGGCCTCGGACCGTAAGCAGCACAACCAGTAATTCTTATCGTAAGCCAAGTTTTAACGTAAGGCTTTTAGAGGTTCAATCCAACATCTACCACTACAGGGATCCAACAACTATTATATGACTCCATAAGCCGAGACTATAGTGCTTACTGTTCCACGTCACAAATCTCTCTAGAGCTACTGTGCCTCACTGAATATTCAATCACAACACATCGATTGATCTGACGTGAGAAGGTCTCTCATATTAGCTTCATTTTGTCACTTCCCTGCCAATCCGGGTTCTCTGGAGGATTGAATAAGCTTATTCAGACATCCTCTGAGAAACATGATATATAGCAGGATGGTTTCTGGATATTCCTTTCTTTTCAACGATCTTCAACAATCACCTTGAAGTCCTAGATTACCATGAGCAAATCTACACGGCCTAGTAACTTTGTCGGCTTCAGTGCCTTATCAAATAGAGTCTTCGTTCGCCCGGGTGAGACGCTGACAGGCACTGAGCCAAACCCAAAACATCCTCGGACAATCGTCATCTACGGCTGGGGCGACGCACCTCCAAGGCACATATCAAAGTTCACCGATGTCTATCGACAGTTGTACCCTCATGCCAAGCAAGTCGCGGTCCTGTCGCCTATTTACAAAGGCTTCATCGACCATGTGGCTCAGCGCACAGAGGCCATGCTTTCGGTTATACATGAGGTTTTCCCCAACAATGCATCAGACGGTTCAGTCTTGTTCCACGTGATGTCTAATTCTGGAACTATCAACTACTCAGCCACCTTGAATGCCTATAAGGAGACCTACAACCGGCCGATGCCCCATGCGCTGACGGTCTATGACTCTACGCCCGGAACTCCATATCTTACGTGGGATAACCTCAAGCGATTTTCTTACGCCATGGCTATCGGGTTAGCAGCAAAGCTCCCCTTGCCATTCATCGTAACACAAGTGCTATGCGCCTGGTTCTTCTGCATGATTCATGTATTCGACTATCTTGCGGGAAGAGAATCTGCGCCTAAGTTCAGCCACAGGATCTTCACCGATGAGCAGTGGGAGAGCAAGAAGAGCACAAGGCTATTCTTGTATGGAAAGGGAGACTTTCTTATTCCGTGGCAGCATATTGAAGGATATATGGCCGTTTCGCAGGAGGCTGGATACCCTAGCGAGGGGCAGTTATTTGAAAGTGGACATGTTGGGCATATGAAAAAGGATCCAGAAAAGTATTGGGGAACTATTCAAGAGTCTTGGGAGAGGGCTGTGGGTAGATACTACGAGGCAAGCAATAAGCCAAGGGAGCGAACTGTCGGACCTCGGCAAGTTTAGAGTTCATAGTGGTATACTATAGAAATAAGTACCTATGGTAGTAACATAAGGCTGGGAGATAAAAGAAACTTCAAACCCAACATGAATGCAAATAACACAAAGTAATTTATATAGGCAATACATGGTTATCTTCCCTGATACTTGAGATGAAACCTTTGGCTGAGAGATCAGCTATTGTTCTGACCGAGAACCCCTTTTTGCTTGCAGCATAAAAGAAAATGACAATGACCGCGGGACTCCGCAGTTTGACTTGAACGCTCTTCGACTCTCGGAAGTGCCGTAAGATTCCATCTCCTCTAAAAGAATTCCCAGCGAAGGATCCCACCTAATAAACTTATCGACCAAGGCCATGGTCTCGACTGGCGCAGCAAAGTCGCACCAGAAGCCTTCACTTGTTCGACACATAATCACAACGCGGTCTATCAACCAGTCAGTATCTTACACCTCAACATGACAGTGCACTTACATCTCATCGGCGCTTTTAGCGTCTTGCTCTGTCCAAGAACAACCATCTCTTTCCTATGGCTTGACAAGTCATATGACTTAGGCGCTGCTTTCGTAAAGTCTATTCCATGCCATGAACCACTCCAGTTTGAAGAGCTGTAGAGCTTATGGTGAGGTTCGCAGATAAGCATGACTTGGTTCGCCTTAGCGAGCTCTCGGAGAGTGTTGACTCCAGCTTTGATATCCGATTCCTCTAGGGCTTTGTTGACGGCTCTTCGGTTCTGGAGAGCAATGTCGTCTAGCTCTGTTGAGGGCTTGATTGCGAAGTTGGCTGTTGCATAGTGTACGGCGTTATGAACAAATCCTTCACCCTTTTCGCCTTGAAGTTGGGGAATGCGATCTCGTACTAATTTGTTAGCTGATTTCTTGGATGGCTAGATGGACCTACCGTTGATGGTTGAGGAAAGCGAAATATCGTACTTGGACTCGGAATTGATCCTGGCAAGCTATTCGGCGTCTTTAGCATGGCAGACTTGAGTTTGAGTCGTTGATAATCTACCTTTGTGAAGATTGCGGTAATGATATCACCGTTGCTGATCTCATTCGCCAACATGTGTTTTCCATCCAAGCGCTCTCTCGCCTTGTCTCTCAAACTTTGTACCACTTGTATTGGTAGAAAAACGAGTCTAGACTCCTCCTTCCTGTCTTTCACCAGGTCGAGAGCAATTCTTCCAATCACCAACGCCTGGTCTTTCTTGCTGCGGATGCGCATCCGTCCAATCCGTCCATCCTGATTGACATCAACGTTGGAGAGCTTTTCACCTCCCAGTACATCATCCTTGTAACCTGTCATTTCTGGTGGTGTTTTGCCCTCGATAACAGCAAGCCATGCCTTGACGATATTGGCCAAGCCACCTTGATCAGCAAAGACATGCGGAACGCTCATCGCAAGAACAGCTCCATCCGAAAACATGGTTAAGTGGACATACAGCAGCGGCGAATTAGGCGGCTCGTCTTTTCGTTCATATGGCCAGTCCTGCGGCCTCAACCGCGCGTCAATTGTCTCCATATCTGGTAAAAAGGCTACACCATCGCCTGGATGCAGAATCTTGGACAATTCATAAGTCTCGCCATAGGAATAACCAGCGCTGACGGAGGACCATTTGAAGAGCTCATAGTCATCTGGGAAAGCATGCGGTAAACGGTATTCTAGGCGTGTATCCCCATGCGATGGGAAAAGACGCGCGCCTAGTTTTCGCCAATGATTTCTGATCAGTTTATTTAGACCGTTTTTGAGGATTTGCTCGTCGAGAGGATGGTCTGTAATGAAGAACGTTCGGGTACGGAGATTAGGGATTGGGTTGGGCTGGTCACTCCATGAAACGGGTATTATCTCCATTTTGATCAGCCAATTCACACAAGATTGCTCAATAGTAGAAAAAGAGGTTGAAGTAATTGAAGAAGATGGATTTGCGACAAGAAATTAATTAGTCTGTGCTGGAGAAGCAAACGGATTTCCGCGTCGTGTCAGCTCTAGTCCATATCAAGTTACTCTACACGACTCACTGCCTCGGAAGCTGCTAAGAATGTCACCTTCATCTCTCTTCAACCCCGTCAGCATGTAACCAAGTTATTATTGCTATTGGCTAACATGCCACTATTTTGTTAGAAATAGATACCCTAAAATCCTTTCGTCTGACTGACACCGCATTGCTTATCTGATGAACAACAACAGAGGGGTTTTAAATCGTTTAAAGGGAGGCAGAAAACGACAACAGCGCGAGTAAAAGCGACGGGAGAGTGCTAGTTCGAGGTTGGCGGTGGCGAGCTTGATGATGGTCTTGAGGCTTAACGAGGCCAAATTTATAAGAAACAAGGATGTCCTGGGTTTTTACTATTAGCTACGTGGAATTTCTGGTTCCTGGTAAGTCTCGACACATAATCAACAAAAGCTCCCAAGATAAGGCACCTGCTCCGCAATCGGTATCAAGTCAAGTAACTCGCTGCATCTAAGGCTTGATTTCACGCTATATGTTCCAGTATGCTTTCATCAGAAATGCAGCATTTCCCCTCATATATGGCTTCTCGCCAATTGGCCGCCTTAGTCCCCATTAAATTACTATCAATGCTCGTCAAACTCAAATTCGAATGAGTGTGCTGCAATGCTTGTTAGGTTAACCAGCGTCACTTCGTCATCTTCCAACAAGGTCCTGATCTGATCCGCAGTCTTCTGAACATTCGCACCGTTCTCCACGATCATGCCGCCTCTGTTCATCAAATCGGTGACAGCCTTGTCAATGCCACCTTGAGATTGTGCTCCGTTCGCATCGAATCTTTCGTGGAAGTAGACCAGAGCTTGTGTGAACTCAGCCGTACCAAGCTCCAGAAATTGGCCGACCGTGATCGCTCCCCGCAACCATCCTCCGGCGTTGAGGGATGGTCCGCTGACTGGAGTGACCGGATACTTGGCAGCCATAGCAATCATCTGCGCAGCACAGGCATCTGACTTCGTCTTGTTGATCTGGCTGACGTACTTGCGCGTCTCGGGCTCAGTCTCATCTAAATCGCCTGTGCTTGCGTCTGGCTTTAAGCCCCTGGTGAACAAAGCTTGTCAGTATGTTGCTATTGTGTGATTCAAAGACGTTTGAGGACTTACTTCAGACCCTGTCCGATTGCACTTCCAGCACCGATCTTAGCAGCTCCTTTCATAAGCTCTTTGCCGAATGCTGTGCCACCAGATTTGAGCAGGCCGCCTCCGCCACCAAGCATACCGGAAGCTCCACCAAGTCCCATGTTGGCGATAACCTTTCCCGCCGTGACATCTCCAAGATCCCCTTTGACTGAAGGGTTGTTGATTGAGCCTGCGATACCACTTTCGACAAATGTACCAGCCAGACCTCCGAGTGCTCCGCCTGCAACTGCCCCAGGCGGTCCACCAACAACGAAACCGCCAACAGCTCCAACGGTGCTGACGAGGTTGCCGGTACTCGTAGCAAGCGCACGTTTGGCCTCCTCGGTGTTGCCAGCAATAGCTTGGATGCCGGCAGTCACGTGGCCCACGACGGGAATTTGCTCGCAGAACTTGGTGACAGCGCCATTCTTGGAGAATGCATCAGCGATGGAGTTGAAGAAACCCATTTTTAGCAAAGCATATTATGAAATGAAGGGAAGAGGAAATTGTCAAGTTTATTGAGAACGAGGACAACATCATTTTTATATCTATAAAGCAGATCGATCACTTGTATCTAGAAGAAGGGAGACGGAGGTAGCCTTACAACCAGTTCGTTTTACGTGGCTGGCTGAATGAAGCTGAGAGGTATAATAATATTGCCTGACCAGGGACTATTTGCGATAATATTGGTCTAGGCTCAGCCGTCATAATCAATGTCTCAGTATCATTTATGCACAGTTGCGGGGCAGTTCTGATCGGGGATATGACCGGAAGACCAGTTACTAGAATCGGGAACCCTGGACCAAAATAAGACCAAATATCTTTCAGTATTCGGCTATTATTTCTGTAGATAAATACGTTTCACATTCTGGTTATCTTGAGTATTTACCAAGCTCATTTAGTCCACGTTTTAAAGAAGCATTACTTGCGGGTGGCGGGCTTCTGCAGCTTTGCCGGAGTCCCCGCCAGACTAGCACCAATAGTCTCTTGTGCTAGGAGCCCAGGAGTTCAGCTCTGCAGACTAGCAAACACGAATCATGCCGAGACTCGATTATACAATATGAAATTGTCGCCTAACCAAAAGATGCTTTTACTTGTCTTAGCCTCAGGGCCTTGACCAGATTGGTATTTGTTAGCTAGCCACAGTTATCTCTTCGCTTCCAGCATGGTGCCAGTGGAGATAATACTGGTAGTGAGGGAGGCCAGCTGCCAATTCCCAGAGGAACATATGTGTTTCTTCACTGGCTAAACAAGCCCGTGGACTGTAATAGTACCCGTCTTGGAGATCATGTATTCGCTCACAGCCACATCCTTTCCAGCTTCCTTTCCATAACCTGACATCTTGATCCCTCCAAAGGGTGACTCCGCCGCAGAAGAATTGCCTAGTATCTCGTCAGCACACACCACCAAGATCCAAGCAGAATACTCACCGGTGTTAAGAGCTATCATTCCAGCCTCAAGATTCTCAAGCATTCGCCAGATCCGATCCGCGTTCTTGGTAAACGCATAACTAGCAAGACCCATCGGTGTATCATTAGCCGCTTGAACCGCCTCCTCTTCCTTCTCGAATTTGTAGAAAGCAGCAATCGGCGCAAAACATTCTTCGCAGGAGATCAGAGTGTCATGCGACATATCAGCGAGAATCGTCGGCTCGAAGAAATAACCGCCTTCGCCTCCCTTGGGGGAAACACGATTGCCTCCAGTGACAATTCGAGCACCTTTCGAAACAGCATCTTTAATAAGTCGCTCAGCTCGATCCAAACTTTCGGGCTTCGTGACAGGTCCGAGGGTATTTCCTTCAGCAGCGCCGTGGCCGATGACATACTTGGCAGTCTCTTCAACGAAGCGCTGAAGGAACTTGTCATATACCCCAGACTGCACAAGGAAGCGATTGACTGTAACGCAAGCTTGACCAGCATGACGCCATTTGAGGCCGACGAGTTCGCGCAAAGCTGCTTCGATGTCTGCATCATCGAAGATAAGACAGGGGCAGTTACCGCCTAGCTCCAGAACCACTTTCTTGAGACCCAAACTGCAGTGGTTCGCAACCAGAGTCCCAACGCGTGTTGATCCTGTAAAGGTAACCTTCTTAACTAAATCATGTTTGCAAAGAGCTTCACTAAGCGACGGCGTGTTTTCCAAGCTTGTCGGCAAGACATTCAGAACGCCGTCTGGAAATCCAGCCTCACTGGCCAACTTGGCCAAAGCCATAGCAGTAACCGGCGTTTCAGGCGATGGCTTAACCACCATCGTACAACCAGCTGCCAACGCAGCAGCAGCCTTTCTCAGAACCATAGCAACGGGAAAGTTCCACGGCACCAACGCGACGGCGACACCGAGTGGCTGCTTGATAGTGACTACTCGTCTATCTGGCGCAGACGGGGCGAAACAAGTTCCTTGGATCCGCTCTGCCTCGCCCGCAAACCATGATACGAACGTCAAAGAATAATCCATCTCCCCGATTGCCTCGACGTATGGTTTTCCCGTCTCATACACCAAAAGCGTGGCTAAATCGGCTTTGTGCTTGCGGATGAGGGCGTCCCATTTGAGAAGCCATTGGGCACGTGCTCGAGGGGAGGTTTTCTTGAAAGATTGGAATGCATTGTGTGCGACGCGGACGGTTGCGTCGACGTCATCGGCTGAGTTGTTGGTGACTCTTGTCCACGGTTTATTGGTTCCGGGATCTAGATGCTGTGTAAGATCGGTGAGATGTTGTGATATGGAGAGAGCTTACCGATTACGTCGAAGGTTGAACCTGAGAGGGCGGGTTTGGTTTGGCCTTGGATGTAAGAGTCGGTGATGAGAAGGTCAGAACGATTGAGCTTGTGCTAGTTAACTGAGTTCATCTGGTCTTATTACACATGCTTACCTTGAAAGGTAACGAGTAAGCCATTTTGCTCTCTGGTTGATGAGTTGTCGACCTTGGGCGATAGTGGTGTGGCAGAGGAATGAGTCAAACGGCCTGAGTAACAGTCTCCTTTGTGTTCTCAAAATTGAAATGAGATCGTCAGTAAAATGGGACAAGTTCCATGAAAGCTGTTGGTTATTCTCGTCATACGCTTTGTCTTCTGGGTATGCACGTAAGAACCCAGTTAGTAATGGTCAATGCAGAATTCCCCGCTTCTCGACCACCAACATAATCAGCGAGTCGGCTCATCGCTGCAGATGCCTAGAGTTCAAGCCACCTGCCGTACATAGTTAAGATCTGCACCCGTTCTGGGCTACCCATCGTGGTAGGGAATCAATTCTCCAGACAACCACGAACGTGAGGGGCAGGTATATGTATCACGTCGCTTCAGTCGCTTCTCGATGTTCAGACGAGTTTACAGCTACTAAACAGCAATCATGGGTCGTTTAGATGGTAAAGTCGCTATTGTTACAGGTATTTACCCCTCATCGCATCTCTGACCACTGCTGAGACAGAAACAGGCGCCGCTTCTGGCTTTGGTCAAGGCATCGCTGAGCACTTCGCTGAAGAGGGCGCCAAGGTCCTCATCTGCGACATCAACGAAGCAGCAGGCCAAAAAGTAGCTGCGACGTCTGAATCCTTCGAGTTTCAGACCATGAACGTCACCAAAGCAGCGGATTGGCAGAGCGCTGTTGATAAAGCCGTTCAGCTTTGGGGACATCTTGACATTCTGGTCAATAATGCCGGTACAAGCTATGAGAACAAGGTAAGTAGATTGAGGCTCAACTATGGAAGTGAAACTGACAGTTGGCAGAGCACCAACCTAGTCACTGAAGAAGAATTTGACAAGGTAATGAGCGTCAACGTCAAGAGCGTCTTCCTCGGCAGCAACGCCTTCACAACCCAGGTCAAAAAGCAAGGCTCAAAAGGCTCAATGATCAACATCGCCTCTGTAGGCGCTCATCGACCTCGCCCAGGCTTGGTATGGTACAACGCATCCAAAGGAGCGATCACAAACGTAAGTCAAGTCAGATTGACCCATATCACGCAAAGCTAATGCTAAGGTACAGGCGACCATGGGTCTTGCAGCGGAATATGGTCCGGATGGAATACGCGTCAACTCCATTTGTCCCTTGGCGACTATGACTGGTCTTCTTCCAACATTTATTGGGAAAGAGATCACGCCAGAGGTTCAGAAGGCGCTGGGGAATGTTCCACTTGGAAGAATGGGGGAGATCAGGGATGTTACTAAAGCAGCGGTGTTTTTGGCGAGTGAGGAGGCTTCGTTTATCACAGGTGTTAATCTGGATGTTGATGGAGGGAGGGCAATCTAGTCACCTTACTCGTTAACTGAGAGAACGATGCAGTGAATTGTCCGGCATATCCCGCGCTGAATGAGACAAGAGACGCTTAAGACCCCGGGAGCCCCCTATGCAGCTTGTCGATCAAGTTGCCAGGGTCTGATTCCTTTGGATGTTGGTGAACATGTGAATGCTCGGCATTAGTGCTGTAACCCCAGCGCTCGTCACATTTGCCGCGTATGGCTCCAAAAGATTGGGCGGGGGCAAGCTGCTGATGAACTGATTGACGTGGTTCTGCTGATCCTCAATGTGGTGAGATTAAGCACTGACATTTTCGGTTTGACGATGCGGCGCTGGGAATTCCGGGGGAGAGGAAAGGGTTGCTCGATTGTGCCTTGGCATGCGAGCCTCATGTGAAGTTGTCGTTGCGCCTGGCTCTTCTGTCGCGTTTCAATTTATGCATTCACTCAATTACAGTGATGAAAATCACTGTGCACAACTCTAAAAACGTGTAATGAATGGCCTGCTGGTCTTTTAATACTATCCCAACGGTACCCATTCCTCACAGGACCTCAGACCCCGTTTGGCATGTGACAGACATTCGCCAGCTTACTGCTTGGTCGCGATGTACTGGCTACTGTTGCTAGATGGAATCTCATTCGTAGCGTTACCGGGTGCTTTGTTGTCACCATGAATCTCGCCCATCAACTGCCTATCAATCGCCGCGCGCTCTTCATCTGTCGCATCTGTGATATGCACGGCGACTTCATCGCCAAACTGCTTACCAATCTCTTCCAAAGAAAGTCTAGCAGTCTCAGGCCAAAAGAAGTAAATGGCGGGGATGAATAGAACACTCCAGCAGATAACGAGGAGGAAATATTTCCAGCCGACAGCATTAAACCCGATAGGCGCTGTCTGGAGAAGAATGATAGTAGCTGGACATGTCAGTATGGTCCTCGTTTAGTGAGATAAGAGGGGACTTACCAGCAAATTGTCCAAATAAAGACCAACCAATACCAATGGATCGGATCTCAGTTGGGAAGATCTCTGAGACGTAAAGGTACATGGTTGTGTTACAGAAGGTGCCTTGAAAGGCGAGGTACAAGAACATGAACAGTACGCCGATGGCATTTCCAGCCTTATTATCTGTACCAGCATACAGCGAGATCATGGCGCAGTAGATCGAAGTGGTAATGACAATACCGATGAAGCCAGTCATGTACATCTTACGGCGAGAGTTGACCTTGTCATGTAGCCAAGCACCACCAGGGTTGTAGATCAGTCCGGCTGTAGTTAGCCATAAGGCCGACAACAGAAGCGGCATGTATCCAGTTTGGCCTAAACTAGTATACAGGATGACTGCATAGTTGTTCTTGCTCTTGTTAGTCATGATGCTGAGTGGAGAGATTAGCACTTACGATAATGAGAGGACCTCCAAACTCTGCTCCCCATTGAGTCATGAACCCAATGAGCATACGCTTGCGATAGCTCTTCTTCTGAAAGACAGCCCTCCATGGACTTCCCCCATAAGCCTCAAGCTTCTTCGCATCAAGCTCAAGCTGCTTCTCAATCTGGTAGTACTCCTCTTTGGCAACCAGATCCTCAGGATCATTGGCCGACCTGCGAAGACGAACGAGAACAGACCACGCTTCTTCACGATGGCCCTTGGACATGAGCCATCTCGGCGAGCGAGGGATCCAAGGTGAGCCAAGAAGCAAGACCAGCGGAGGGAAGACTTGGAAGGCTAATGGGAAGCGCCAGCCGAACTCGAGATTCTTGGAGAAGTAAACTGCGAAGCCAATCCAAGAGGACAGCATGTAGCCGAAGACGAGAAAGATAGCGTGGTGACCGACGAGCCAGCCACGTGCGAGGGGACTTGACATTTCGGAGAGATACATTGGTGTAACGGTAGCCATTAGACCAACGCACATGCCCATGATCCATCTTCCAGCCTGGAACATACTAAAACACCATTAGTTTTGACTTGCGACAGCGTTTAATGGAGCGGGTACTCACGCAAGGTTCTGGGCCGCGCACTGAAGAACACCACCAAGTATCCCCAAAGCGCATCCAAACTGAATACTCCTCAACCGTCCATAGTAATCACAAGCCCACATAAGCACCAGACACGCAAATGCGCCGCCAGCGGAAAAGAGTCCATTGGCCGTCGCGATCGCCGGTGTCGTTATAGTATCGTAGCCTGGTTCACCGTCGGCAGGAAGATTGAAGAACTGGTACCAGCCCGGTTGGCCGATTGTGCTTCCGATGATGGACGCTGCATATCCGTATGTCTGTGAGTTAATGTTAGCAAGTCGCAAATAGAGTTATTGAGATTAATTGTAATTAAACGTGAATACGAGGGGCCAAACTCACAGTTCCGCCGATTGCGACAAAAGTAATGACGAGCTTGTTGTACAAGCTCGTCTGGTTCCCAGTTTGCGGCATTCTCGTGTACACGTTGCATATACCAATTCGACAAGATACGGGAGCGAAAAAAAGAAATGAAAAGAAAAGAAAAAAAAGTCAATTAAGCAGAGAAGAGAGAGAAGAACTATGATCGGCGTGATTGTCTCGGGTCTTTTGACAGTCACATTCCTACTGTAACCTCAGCCCATGTAGATCACCGGGAGATGGAAGAGACGTGCCGGTTTCGGCTGGCCTGCCGCCTACAGGGATCGACAGCGTGGTTTACCTGTTGTGACAGGTCTGCATATTATTACCCACTCGGATGTAACTGAGAAACATGTAATTGAGACAATAAGCAATCCGTTAACCGATCCTTGTCTCGAAAATCTCGGATCATGACAGTATGTGTGGAACGAACCTCACATGCATGAGGGGTTCACCATCGCGATGCTATAAACAAGCTCCCTCAATGCATATTTCCTGCATCGATCACTCACCTTATTCACAATGGACCCCTCATTTATGGAAAAGCAATGGGATGAACTCCCCGATCCCAAACGCATCTGGATAGGCCAACCAGGCAGCCGAGAAGAAGGTCTAGGCCGTCTCGTCCTGCTGACGCCAGAGCGGGTGGCTTCAGCCGCACAGACACAGATCAAGACTGGGATCCGCGTCAATCTCGGTTGGGATCTGAATAAGCTTGAGTTTGCGTGCTTTAACCGGCAGCCGTGTGAGCTCAAGATGGTGCCGCTGCTGGATGGTGTTGCATTTGATGATATTTATGTTATGAATCCCCGTTAGTATTATTATTATGGTTTTGGGATTGTGTTGACCTTTGGTAGAGCAGAGTAGTCAGTGGGACGGATTGAGACACTTTTCTATGCCGAGGGAGGAGGGGAGTAAAGAGAGGGTGTTTTATGGAGGGACGACGAAGGAGGAGATTTTGGATAGGACGAATGACCGTATTGGTATTCACCACTGGGCTCAAGAAGGAATAACAGGTCGGTCAGAAACCCCCGACCCTCGTTTCATGTCTGATACCGTACTGCAGGCCGTGGAGTTCTAATCGACTACGCATCATGGGCTGAAAAGAACGGCATCGCCTACTCAACCTTCTCCTTACACACTATCAAGCTCAACGAGATCCTCCAGATTGCCAAAGAATGCAACATCACCTTCCGACGCGGTGACATTCTTCTTGTCCGCATTGGCGTGATCAAAGAATGGGAGCATGTTATGGATGTAGACGCCAAGAAGGCATATGCTGCTACTACAAGTCCTCAACATGCAGGCGTTGAAGGAACAATGGATGTGCTCAAGTGGATATGGAACACGGGTTTTGCAGCTGTGGCGGGTGATGCTATTAGTTGGGAGGTAAGCTTGTGCGAGCAGTGTTATGTCAGAGACTGATGGGCACAGGTATACCCGCCAAGTGAAGGGGGTGTTTTGATGCATGAGTATATGTTGGCTGGATGGGGGATGCCAATTGGTAAGTTTGCACTACTTGCAGAGGGTATAAGTGCTAATGATTTAGGTGAGTTGTTTGATCTGGAGAGATTGGCAGAGACATGCAAGCAATTGAACCGCTGGACGTTCTTCATGTCATCTTCGCCGTTTAACATGAAGGGAGGTATTTCCTCGCCACCAAATGCACAAGCTATCTTCTAGATACTTCGTCTACCTTCACATGCCACAACCAACCGCTAGATGACAGCTCAGCATACCCTCAAACAGAGTAACAAAATCGTATCATTATCATTGCTTTTTATGCCCTTCCTTGAAATTTTCTTTACACGACAGCCACTCAATCAGTAATTACATGTGAACACAAGGATCCTTCGCATCATATCACCAAATTCTCTCGTAACCGAGAAAGAGAAGACGGCCCGGGGAATTAAACCGGCGGGGGTATTTTAAACGGTGATCGACAATAAATGGGCCGAGTACGGAAGCGATGTAACGACGGGACGACCAACATGCATATGATTTGGCGATCTTTTCTATTTTGAGATCTTGCTATGTGCCGAGGTTGGGGGCCGTCAGTTTGAGTGGTCTAATTTCGGTAGCTCTTCTGGAATACATTCATAACTTTATGCAGCACTGTTGACTCTTCTCTCTCGAGCGTTTGAAAGGATTGGCGGTTGAAATGCAACTTCGCTTGTCAAAGGGACCTTGTCTCACAATGAAACCCCCACCGAGTGCTGAAGATTAATATCTGATGTTATGATCGTGGCAAGCCAGTCGTATCCTACCCGCGCGGAACGCAGTTCCTCGAATTTGACATCCATGCCTCCCTCGACAAATCTAATACTGTTGTTCGAACCTAGACGGGTATTGATCTCGGTAGCAGGTGAGGAACCTTTCTTTATGACCTCAGAGTATGCATGCGACAGGAACAATGGGCCATTCTCAGGGGTTTTGCTCATACCGGTCCATCACTCGTCCGAGTCCATGTGAAATCAGTAAATGATCATATTATCTGTGACTATTACATTCATTGCCTCAAAATCCTAGGCCTGAGAAATTTGACTGGTCCCACTGTCAGCTGCGGTTGATCACTGAACGGAGGATTCGCCGCCATGTCGTAGCTCCTATTACCTGCATCTGGTGTCTTCAGTGGGTACATATGTGCCTGACATGCTGTGTCCTACCGTCGCTTGTCTTTGAGTTTTCCTCTTGGTTCTGCACCTTGACTATTCTGGATTCACTCCAACTAGCAACTCAAAGCCAACATGACCAAACCAGCGATGGAACCGCCTCCGGGGAAGGAGACCAACTTTGACAATCCAAACCGAGAGTTGTACTACATCTGCATTGCTTCTAATGCAATCGCAATGTCTGTCTGTTCGATATTCGTCTTTTTACGTCTGTGGGCCCGTTACAGGCTGGCGATGAGGCTTCGGCTAGATGACAGTATGTCCATACCCCTTACAACTTTGATTCCCTTGTTAACGTGGATACCTAGTTGCTTGTGTCATTGGATATGTATGTTATTTGTTCGGCGTACCCTAGTCTTGTGTCAAGTCCTAACCGTCCGCCAGATTGGCTTCATGGGATACTGCACTATGTGTCTGCTGAGTAAGTACTTGTCGCCCAGACTCAACACTTGAAGCTAACAACGATAGTGTTGAGATACGGTGGTGGCCTTCACCAATGGGATGTCCCAGATCATCTCATAACGCAGTATAACCAGGTACGTCTCTTCCTTATGCCCCAACCCGACCCTAGGCTAAGCTTGTCGCAGACGGTCTATGCGACCATGGTCAACTACGGCCCAACAGTCTTTGCCATCAAAGCTGCCATTCTTCTCTTCCTCGCCAGCATCTTCGCTCCTTATAAGACCTACGTCAAATGGATATACGGCTTCCTCGGAGTTATGGGCGTCTACTACGTCGCCATGTTATTCCTCAAGATGTTCATCTGTCGTCCAATCTCAATGTTCTGGGGCGCTACAACCGATGGCGAATGCTTCAATCAGCGAGTTCTCATTCTTGTCGATAACATCATCAGTCTTCTCAGCGACATCGTTGTCCTTCTTCTACCCTGTCCCCTCACCAAGAAACTCCAAGTCGGACTTATCGCAAAGCTCAAGATCGTCGCTATCTTTGGAGTTGGAGGAATCGCCTGCATCTTTAGCCTTGTTCGGCTAGTATTCATTATCCATAATGGGGAAAGTCCAGATCAGACCTACGTCTTTCTGCAAATCAACCTGACTGGGTCAGTCACCTAGGGTCATGCTTTTGAACACCGCTAACCGAAGTCAGAATCGCTGAGTGCGGCATTGGAGTCGTCTGCGCGTGCTTCCCGTTCATGCCAATGTTATGGAAATCCATTCTTCACAAAGACAAGCCAGGCTATTCGTCCAATTACTCAAGGTCACAGTTTGAAATGATGAGTTCGTCCAAACAGCGATCGCGAAACACTGGGCATACACCAGAGAGCATTCACTATAACGAGGATATGGGAAGTGACGAGAATATTCTCATACCGAATGGCAAGTCGTACGTTACCACCAAGGTTCGTGCGGGAGATGATACTGCTGAGGGTAGTACCAATAGCATCGGCGACGGGAATGGGGGACACGGAACAAGCCTGGATAATTCGCATATTCTTCGAACAGTTGAGGTGCGTCAGTATGAAGAGCATTAATTGTATGTATCGTAGTTCACTCAATCATATTCGCCTTACCGATGCCTGCGAAGTAAATGCGAATGATGAACACCGTGGAGTCACAGTTGGCTACCAGTGTAAAATGAAGCGCTAACATATTCATTACTCGTAACGATGAATCATAAGGATAAACGACAACTCAAGCTACCCAAAACGCTTCTCAGTCCAGATATCAGCTCATCACTCCAGTCCATAATCGCCAAATCCTTCAGATCACACTTAGTACTTGTATCGCCAGCCACGCTCAACACCAGAGTTAGGAGTCCATCCCTCCTGCTCATCAAGTTTCTTGTTAAGCTTCTGAGCCCTCCATCGAACAAGGAAAGCCGAGAGAACAGTCAAAGCACAGCCGAGAAGGAGAAGACCACCAGCCATGCGGTAGAAAGGCTCCTGGCTTCGAGGGTAGAAGTAAGGGCTGAACCAATGGCTGACCTGGCTGATACAGTTGGCGATGGCGATAAGAGCGGCCTTCTTGGCGCGAGGAGCGGGGACGACAGTGGTTTCCCAGGAGAGCTGCAAGTTGAGACCGTTGTAGGTACCGCAAACGAGGAGGATGATACCGACGTATCGAGCTGCGACGTTGATGGTGCCGATTAGGATACCGCAACCAGCTGCAGATAGGATGATGGGGATGACGACGTGGTATGTTGATTCCATGAAGTGACCGCAGGACCAGGCGATGATACAGGCGGAGATGTAAGCGAGGGCGTAGGGAGGGGCCTGGATGAGGTAGGTGGTCATCTTGTTGAAGCCAAAGGTGTTCATGATCTGAAAATGTTAGTCAAGTTGCAGAAGTAGTGGCTTGGGTGTACTTACAGAAGGCAGGAAATCCTTGAAGCTCTGGGCAGTGACGAGGGCAAAGTGCATGAGGCAGAAGTACCAGGTGAAGGGATCCTTGACGGCATCACGAACACCATCCCAAGTACCACCAACCTTCTCATCAATGCCACCGTTGGAAACCAGGATTCGGTACTGGGCCATCTCACGCTCCTGCTCATCGAGGAACTTGGTGTCATTGGGCCAAGAGGGGAGAACGAAGAAAGAGATGACAGCAACGATGATGGAGACAATGCCCTCAATGAGGAAGAACCATTGCCAAGCGTGCATACCAGCAATACCGTCCATGTGCTCAAGAATACCAGCAGCCAAGAAACCAGAGATGATGTTGGAGATGGTGTTACCAGCGTGCCAGATAGCCATGCGGAAAGGCGATTCCTCTTTGGTGTACCAAGATGAAGTCATGAGCGTCAGACCAGGGAAGAAAGGAGCTTCCATCAAACCAATGAAGAAGCGAACGACACAGAATCCAACACCATTGGTCATAGCGGGCATGCAGATTGTACCCGCACTCCACATGAGCATGATGGTAGGCAGGAAGAGCTTGGGGTTCGTCTTGGCCATGAGGAGATTACCGGGCAATTGACCAATGAGGTAACCGACGTAGAAAGTCGAGATACCCGCGTTCCAAACGGTATCAGTCATGCCAAGATCTTCCTGCAGACCGGCGAGTCGAGCATTGGAGACGTTGATGCGATCGAGGTAGCTAAGCTCATTGTTAGTCTTGGCTATCTTGGTAGTCGCTTGGTATTGCTTGACTTACTTCATCAAGAACATGAGGGTGACACAAGGCATCATATGCCAATCAACCTTGCTGCGAACCTTCTTGTTCAGTGCATCCATCTGCGTCTGCGAGAGATCGCGCAGGAGCGGAAAGCGAGCTTGGATCTCAATGGGAGGAATGTGTCCGACAGGCGAAGAGATGGCATTCTCAACGGCCGCGACCTCTGCCTTCTCATCGAAGCGGTCCTCATTGTGAGAGGCGGTCTCGTTATTCTGCGAAACAGTCATGCTGGGCGAACTCTCTTGGGGTTCCAAGACTTGGGTGGGTAGCTGATGTGGAACTGGACTGGAGAACTAAGAAGCGATGATGAGTCTGGGCAAGAAGAGAAATCTGGGGTAGGATCTACCAAGACTTTTATACACAGCTTGGCAGGTTTCTCGTCATGTTGTTTGCTCGTTGTAGCAATCTGGATCTGGGTGAATGGCGAGTCAGCCGCAGTGCGGAACTGGAAAATTCATCGCCCCTAGTAGCGTTATCCCCATTAAGGTTACGCATAACCTTAACTTAGTCTTGGCAAGACGTGGAGAACCCCAGTAACGTGCGGTCTCGAATATGCTTTGCGGGGGACAACAGAGTATGTCGTTTGTTCCCGCGGGAATTGATTTGCCAAGGCCTTCCCGATGACTCTCTCCTCCCCCACGGGGGAATGGAGGAGAGAATTATCGGTTAAGGATAGCGGAGGATGCTCGGGTTTGGGCTGAAGTTGGGGAAGGCCGATGCTGCTCTCCGGCTCTGAACCCTGGACGTTGCAGTCAAGTGACTCCAGTTTCCAACGGACCAAGTTTTCGGTAGGCGAATGTAATGCGGGGAAGTCCGAGGGTAGGATGGATCTTGGCTGTAGGTCTGGGGTAGACACGGTCTGACATGACATGTTTGTGACGATCGCCGTTGAGGACCCAAAAATGCCTCGGTGAAATCGGCATGAGTTTACGGTTATGTTTAAGCTTGTACGATGGATCTGATAAGCATAGATTACGGTTATATGATAAGATACGGAGAAAGATTGCAGAGTGAAGTCGTCTCAGTTTGATTCAGTTTGTGGCCTTGTCAACATGTTCAAGTCAAGAGTCACATTCACAGAACATGTACAGAAATTATGGTATGAAATAGATATAGAATATTGGAAATTCGTCTATGAATAATACATGAAATCGTTTTAATGCCATAAGCTAATACTCCGACCCAAACTTCCTGTAAATGAGATCCAAAACACAAAATACTCCCAATATGCACTCTACTTCTTCATCCCCATCAACAAGCCTGCAATATTCTCATACGCCGTGAAAACAATACCACCACTAAGAATCAACCGTCCCAATCGCATAGTACTTCCACTCCAGAACGCTCTCACGCCTCCATCACGGAGAACTTGCTGAACAGCCTCGCCCATACCAATACCCTTTGCAGACTGCGATCTTGTCTTGATGGTATCAAACGGTTGTGTAGCATAGACTGTGATAATACCGGCAATAGCGCCGATACCGAATGTCATGAAGGGGTTCTTTCCGTCGGACTTAAAGGTGTCTTTTAGGATGTTGTAGGAACCCATTCGGACTCCGGATGTGGCTGATTGCTTGAGGGTGGTGGACATGAGACCGCGGTAGATTTCACGGACGCCGCGCTCAACTGCGATCGTGCGCAGGGCGTGGAATCCGCCGTTGAGACGTTTGTTCCCTGAGCGAGCATCATCAATGCTATTTCATGTTAGTATACAACTTCGCGGCGCAATCTTGACGAACAACTTACAGAGCAGTCTTGATTCGTTCCGTAGGCGTAACGACAGTCACACTCTCAACAGCACCAGCAATCATACCAGCGAGAATATTTGATCCCGCAGAGTGCTTTCCATTGGCATCTGCTAATTGAGCCTTTACAGCATCAAAAGAGAGGAAGCGAACACCAGCCTTGGCAGCAGTTCCCTGATATTATTAGACCAAATCGTCAATCGATTAGGAAAAAGGATACTCACAGCGATTAATGAAGAGCATCCAGTGTAAATTGCGCGGATACCATCTGAACGAACTGTTTGGCCGATGACGGCAAATGGGGATTTGGAGACGACTGCTCCAGCGGGTGCTTGGCGGGCGCTGAGCTGCGCTACTGTCTTTGCCCACTCGAAGGGGTACTAAGCCTGTTAATATTTGGTGCTCTTTTAACCTATAGCACAGAACACTCACTGTGATTGTGGCCTCAACACCACCGGCAACAGCACCAGCAGCCAGAGAAATACCAGGAGTAATCTTCTTCTTCTGTGCAGGCGTTGTCTGCGCGACAGCCTGCTTAGGTAGTGCGGGCTTAGCAATAGGTTGTGTCGTAGCGATGGCGTCCATTTTTGGGGTAATTCGGTGAATGCAAGGTGAAGAGAAACGGTCAAGACTTGGCAAATGATGACAAACGGGGAGACATAAATAAATTATAAACTAGCAAATAAAAAACAGCATCTACTAACATTTAAAGGATAGTCGCAGTTTAATAATAGTAGGCCTGCCAAAACTTGCAGCCACGGGATGAGGCTCACGGGTAAACATAACTGAAGTGAAGGGAAGAAAACGGAGAAAATTCAACGCTTTGCCCCTTGAGGACTACGACCCGCGGATCAACAGTGGATCCGAGTGGAATTGATCAGCTCAGCTTTCTTCCCGTCTCTTCCCGTCCCTCACGATCTTCCCTTTTTCTTCCCACGCAAAAGCACAGAGGAAACAATGCCCGCAGAGCCCACGCCTACCCGCGTCCGCAGGCGTGCCACAGAAGCATGCACATTCTGCCGCAAAAGAAAAGTGAGACTACTACCCCAATACCCCAGTTCCCCCTCCCTTACCCCAGGGCCCAGGCGTCCCCGAAGCAGGTAACGAGTTCCCGCGGGACTAATTGCGGTACGACCCTAGATCAAGTGTAACGGTCAGAAGCCAAAGTGTATCAACTGCCAGACATACGAGAAAGACTGCGTTTACGAGCCCGTCCCCGATGTCACCAAAGCAGCTGGCCGGCAGCGTCATCAGCGCACAAAGACCCGTAGCGTCAAGGCGCGCACTGAATCACCTGCTCGTCAGGCCAGCGCCCCCGCCAACGAGGCAGCCTCGTCAATTGGCGACAGTGAAGCAGCGAGTGAGCGCAGTAGTCAGCAAGCAGTGACACGAGATGGAGCAGCACCTCGCCATCAATCGTGGGATCCTTCACCGCGGCCCATGGATTCAGGCGTCGCGAGAGTCGTTGTCCTAGCGAACGGTGAATCAACGTATCATGGGCGCACGAGTGCCCTGTTTGAGGATAATGCGCAGGAGAGACCTGTTGAGCAGGAGGTGCAGCCGCGGATGCCGGATCATTGGGTAGAGCGTGGTCTTATCGCTGAGGCAGCTAAGCAGCGTGGGTACCATCTTTTACTTATACTTGTAGTTTGTTAAGCGGTGTAACTAACATTGTGTGTGTGAGATAGGGCAACTGGAGGAGATCCATTTCGCTAAGGGGCAGCTTGACTTTGACGGCGTTGATCCCGACCTGGGGATGCATCTCCTCTCCCTACACTGGAATCGTCAACACCACTCATTCCTCATCACGTACCGTCCCGCGTTCATGCGGGACATGGCATGCGGCGGACCATACTTTTCGAAACTGCTACTCAACGCTATATACTTTGGTTCATCAAAGTTTAGTCCGAGACTTGAGGTTCGAAAGGACGTTAACGATGTCAGGACTGCGGGATGGCGGTATCGTGAGAGGGTTAGGGAGTTGGTGGGAGGGTCGTTGGACAGGAGCGATATCACGACGATTCAGGCGTTGCTTGTCATGACGAATTCGTTGTTTGCGCTGGGTGATGAGAGGAGTGCGGCGTGGTTGTATGCTGGGTTGGCGTTTCGTATGCTCATTGATTTGGGGCTGCATGTGGACTTGACGAATTCGCATCAATTCTCTGATGAGGATCTTGAGATACGACGTCGTGTGTTCTGGGGAGCTTTTGGTATGTACCCCCAGCAGGCGTATCAACAAATACTAACATGGACAGTGGTCGATAAGATTCAGAGTCTGTATCAAGGCCGTCCCGTCACCCTCAAAGAAAACGACGCCATGGTTCCGATAAAGTTCATCGATACATACTCTGAGCTCGAATTCTGGCAGCCTTTTGCGTACTCGACGTCAAAGAACGACTACGCTGGTTCGCCAGCATACAGTATCTCGACCTTCACTGCGCTCTGCAAGTTGTCTATCGTCATGAGCGATGTCATGAGCACCATATACACCGTTCGAACAACAGACCAAAGCCCTGCTGAGCTGTCGAAAGTGTTGGATAAGCTTCAGAAGAAGTTGAAGGATTGGCATACGGCTTTACCGGATCATCTCAAGCCTGAGGTTGCGAACGCACCTGATGCCACTGTTCCTCCGCCTCACGTTCTCAGTCTCCAGTGAGTCTCCTTGACAGTTGTGTTTCGTTTAACGCTAATATCTCAGCGCTATGTACCACGTCCTCGTCATTCTCCTCCATCGCCCCTTCGTCGCCGACGGTCATCTCTACAACACATTCCGCTCCATATCCGTCGACTCCGTCATAAAATGCTCAGCAGCCGCCTCCAGCATCTGCAGTCTTCTACGCGCCTACCACCGCGCATTCTCCGTCCGTCGCGCCCCCTACCTAATCTCCTACGCAACTTACGTCGCCGCTACAATCCACTGTCGCATCGCCGCCAAAAACGGCAAAGGCTCAGCAGCCTACGTCAACCTGATGACATGTCTCGCCGTGTTCAAAGAAAACCAAGAGACCAATTCTGCAGTTCAGAAAGCAGCGGTCATTATTCACAGACTCATGAGCAAGTACGGCGTTGTCGTTGATGATTTGCCCGATGACGCGCTTGAGGCTGAACCGGCTACCAAGTCGCGTGATCAACAGCCTCAGCAGCAGCAGCAGCGAGTACAAGCGCAGATTGGGTATGAAGGGTTGGAGAATACGGGGAACGCACAGACGGAATCATCGCCGAACCAGGAAATGCAACCAGTCGAACTCAGCGGTAGCGCGGTGCCATCACCTGGTTCAGACTGGATCAACATCGATGGCATCATACAGAGCTTCCTCCGCGAGGGCGACTTCAACAGCAACGAGCCAACCATGTACGGCCAAGCCGCTTCATACCCCCAGAAAATACCTCAAGTCGACGGCGAGCACTATCTCCACACATCGACAGGTCAACAGCCAGTTTACTTCCCCCAAGGGTTTCCCGCGGGAGGGCTGAACAGTTTCGCTGCTCCCGTGCCCGGGGCTGGGGACATTGAGGGTGGGAATTCATGGCAACAGACGAGTTTCTGGCCGGCGAATCAGGATGCTGCGTTTTTGGAGGATCCGATTTTCGGGTTTAATGGGTCGAGTACGGGTGAGTTTCAGTACATGGGGAGATGAAAATTCGCCACTTCTTTCCCGTTCCCGCGGGACACTTTCTTTGAGACGGGACATGTTCTATGGGGCAGACGGGAAGCCAAGAGCTTGTCTCCCACGGCATCTCCAGTTTTTCTTCCCTGCTAGAATCACTCGGAGTGTTATTCCCCGGCATCGCCAATGCCAAGCTCAATTACATTACGAACAAAATGGCAATTCCATGGCGAAACCGCGAGTTATTTAACTCTTGCCATTTCGTTACCCTCCCAGTCTTGAGTACGTAATTCACAATCAATCCACAATCACAATGGCTATCGAGATCGAAACTCCCCAGGAGCACTATCCTACCCGCCACGCCCTGTCCTGCGTGCTAATGCGCGCCGGAACCTCAAAGGGCCTCTTCATCCACCGGAAAGACCTCCCCGAGAAGGAATCGGAATGGGGTCCACATCTCATCTCAGCATTGGGCTCGCGAAACAACGATGCTAAGCAGGTCGACGGCGTCGGCGGTGGTTCATCCACTACTTCAAAGGTTGCTGTGATTTCACTGTCGAACCGTGAAGATGCCGACGTCGACTTTACTTTTGTTCAAGTCGCTGTTGGGAAAGAGTCGGTGGATTTCTCAGGAAACTGTGGAAATATGAGTTCGGGTGTTGGACCTTTCGCTGTTCAGGAGAGACTTGTCACGCCCAAGCCGGGACAGACGGAGATTGATGTTAGGATCTTCAACACCAACACGAGCAGAATCATCGTCGAGACTGTTGAGTTGGATCGTAATGGTGACTTCAAGGAGGATGGCGACTTTATCATTCCTGGTGTTAAATCACCTGGCAGTGAAGTCAAGTGCTCTTTCGTTGATCCCGCCGGTAGCATGGCGGGAAGCTTGTTCCCTTCTGGTCAGAAGCAGCAGTGGCTTCACGTCGACCCTTCTTCATTATTACCTGAGATGGCACCTTTTCAGATCCGCGCGACTTTGATCGACGCTGCGAACCCCTTCGTCATGATCAGCGCAACAGACTTCACAACCATCCTTGGCGCTAATGCTGCACCAGAGACACAACACGCTCTCGTTGAAGCAATCCGATGTCAAGGCGCTGTAGACATGGGTTTAGCAACAAGCACAAAAGTTGCTGGCCTAACCCGCGGTACACCCAAGATCGCACTCCTCTCATCACCAACACACCGCGCCAACAACAAGACTCCCGATATTTACGTGCAGTCCTACTCCATGGGTCTTCTCCACCCAACACTCCAACTCACTGGCGCAGTCTGCCTAGGATCAGCAGTTAGCATTCAGGGTACTATCGCCGCAGACCTATCAGCTACACCTGTTACCGACGGACCTCCAACGCCTGAGCGTACACCATCACCTGATATGCAGGGAGAGAGGAAGGATACCGCCAATACGAGACAGATTGTTATTGAGCATAGCAAGGGTACCATTCCTGTTCTTGTTAAGAAGAATGGGGAGGATGGGATTGAGAGCTGTGCTGTTTCGCGAACGGCGAGAAGGCTTTTCGAGGGACGGGTTTGTTACTACTTGTAAGATATTAATAGTATTAGCATTTGTTTAGAGCATGTATGATATCACGTCAATTGAGTTACGATTTGAACCATAATTCATTGCTATATCTAGACTACCTGTGATTTCCATCCTCCTGATGTCTCGAAGAGCCTTCCTACAGCTTCACTCACTACCAGAAGCTTTCTGTCGTGATACCTAGGTGCAACAAGGGACAAGCCAATCGGCATTCCGTTCTCACCAGCGAACCCCGGAATGTTGATGACAGGAGTATGCAGCGCCTAGAAGAGCCAAGTTAGTTGTGATTCTCACTTCTTAGCAATCTCCATGGGTACCGGTCACTTACAGTCCATATCAGATTGAATGCAGCACTTCCAGTAGCCTCAATGCCCTTCGGTGCCTCATCCGGTACACTCGGAACCAACACAGCATCATAATCCGCCAACATGTCATCAACAACAGGTCTTGCCGCTGCAATGTCATCAAAAGCCTTAACCTGCGCAGCTTTAGAGATCTTGAGGCGGTTCTCAACGTGTCCAACCAGCTGATCTGCAATCTGGGTCTTGTCAACCCTATACTCTGGTAGAAAGGCTGTTCGTCCATCAGTGTTGAAGACGATGGAGTGCCATTTTGGTAGATCTTGCAGATGTTCGGGAAACTCAATCTCTTCTACCGTAGCACCGCTTGATCGGAGGAGTTCAACGGCCTTATCCGTTGCTTTGACTAGACCGGGGCCAGCTTGGGGCCAAACCATTGTTTTGCAGATCGCGAATTTTCCTTTTTTGAGAGAGTATTTTTGGTTAGGTGGCTCGTCGTCTTGCAAGGCAAATACATCAGCGAGTAAGTTCAGATCCTCCACGGTCCGAGCGTAAATGCCTAATGTATCAAGAATAAGCGAGAATACTTTCTGCCCTTCCCTTGAGATTGAGTTCCATGTTGGTTTGAATCCATAGATACCGTTGAAAGAGGCTGGGCGGATGGTGCTTCCTCCGGTCTGTGTTCCAAGACTGAGGGGAACTTGGAAGTCTGCTACAACTGCCCCAGATCCTGATGATGAGCCTCCAGGTGTACGAGAACTATCGTGAGGGTTTGTTGTTTGAGGTCCTTGAGTAGTGGCTGCGAATTCGGTGGTGGTCGTCTTGCCTAGTATGAGCGCACCTGCTTTGCGGAGGATGATGATGCTAGCTGCGTCGACTTGGGGAGCATCATCTTTGTAGATGGGTGAGTTAAACTGCGTTGGCATATCTGAGTCCTCGCCGTTAACCAATCAATTTTCTGCCTCGTCTCCTTTAGTTGACTTACCCTTCGTGTAGATGACATCCTTGACCGCAATTGCAACACCATGCAAAGGTCCTCGGTCTTCCTTGGGGACAGCATCTAGTTTCCGAGCTTCTTGGAGTACTTGATCAGGATTGATATAAGCCCATGCTTTCACAACTGGATCTCGCTCTTTGATACGTGCCAGGAGTGACTGCGCATACTCCTCAACTGAGAGCTGGCCATCTCGGATCTTGGCAGCGACATCAGTTGCCGAGAGTTGGTAGGGCTGTACCAGCATAGTGACAATCCTTAAACAGTTCTATAGGCTAGAAGATGGGTCAGAAGCTTGCATATAAAGATCTCTCCTATTCACTAGATCGTCGAGGCTTGTGTTCTTATGGAGGATGACATAATGCCTCAAAGACCTAACGGGTAATTATTCCCGGGACCAGCCTCCGATGGGCTTACTGATCTTATCAGCTTTACATCGGTCGGTATATTTGCATCCGATGCGGAGGGGTGGGTCCGGCGAACGAACTTGGCCGACGGAGATAAGCTTGGCAGGACTGGAACACTTCCTAGCGCTTTTGGAGGCGGGAACTGCACTTTCAATGAAACAATTTGAGGCTTCGGTCAAGGGAAGATCCATGATAAGTCTTCGTGGCGGACACAGAGTCTGGTCCGGAAGATAAGACAAGTCTTAGATACTTTCCGTTAGTTAGGTGGTTCACCAGGTCAGCTCAGCATTGGGGACAAGCTGCTGGAAAGAGTGCAAGGATCAATATTATTACTAGCTATCGGGGACGGACAACGAAGCCATGTGGTTATATATGGCATTTACAATCTATGTCAATTCCATTGCTTACAGCGACGAATCATCTGCTTTTGCATTCACCTCGCCTTCAGTCTTATCCGCAGAAGGTGATGCCAGAGCATAGATGACTTGTCCCTCTCTCTCGTCTTCATAGAAACCTTCTCTGCCATCCTTAGCCAGCCACTCCCAAGACTTGGCCGTTGCACGACTAGCAGGGAAGACACGAATGTTGACAAACTGAACACCAATAGTATATACAACTCCGGCAGTGACGAACGTCAGAAGCCAACCCATCATGTACATATAGCGTGAAGCATCGGAAAGAAGATGAGGCTGGTACTGTCCAACGAGACCGGGCAGGCCCATGGTAGTTCCTCCGATCCAGGCAAGACAGCCAACCCAGTTGACGCCAGACCAGAAGTGGTAGAGACCATGCTTGCTTCCGTCGTAGCATGATGGGACGTGGATGTTGCCTTTCCGGACGTAGACGTAGTCAACAATAATGACAGCGCACAGAGGCGCCATAAAGATGTTGTAACTACCCAGGAACGACAAGAAAGCTTGAGCATTCGCCATAAGCTTCCAAGGAACAACGCAAATTCCCAGAATAGCACAGACAATCTGCCCTCTTCGGATGGTGAGCCATCGCGGGAAGAGACCAGTCATATCAGACCCAAAAGGAATCGAGTTTGCGCCAAAGTTGGTCGCAAAGACACCCAACAGGAAAGCCAGCGCCAGGAAGAAGACTCCCGCACGAGCGCCCGCATTCCAATGATGGTCAAGGATAGAGTCAAGCAAATCCCAAATATTCCAGTACGCCTCCCCATAAACAGTCTGCATAGATGCCGTCGACGCAAGACCAAGGAAAAAGACAATGACAGATGACACAAAGACGCTAACGCCCTGGAGAGGACCTGCATCACGAGTCTTTTGGCAATATCTCGCTAGATCAGGCTGATTAACCAACATGGGCGATAATCCACCCATGATGACATTGATGCCAGACATGATACTCCAGCCAAGAGGAGTCGTGGAAGCAGCTGCCTCAGCTTCTTTGGACGCCATGTTCATGCCGTTCAAACCACCACCGTTGGCCATGCACCATCCGAAGATGGCGAATGCGGCGATGGGCATGGTGAAGCCTTTCACTGTGAAGACGTAGTGGATGTTTCTTGGATGAACCCACATCTGCAAACATTAGCAGTGTTTATTAGTGAAGGGGTTGTGGGGATGCGTACAAATGGGAACTGCATGAGCCAAACGAGGAAGAAAGCCAGAAGGACCTTTGATGAGATATCGGCGCTTTCGCTAAGGGTATTGGTGAAGTTTTGCCATGAGCTGCCAAAGATGCAGCGGAGCATTACTGAAAGGATCGATCCGCCGTAGAAGGTCTGGATACTGTACAATTGTTAACATTGACGGTGGGAGAGACGTCAACGAGGGTGAGATACTTACCCGTACCAAACGATGCAGACGATGGCTCGGATGAAGATGAAGAAGTATGCGCCGTACATTCCCATGCTGGATCGAGCGAGGACAGGACTAGGCGTTGGATTAGTATATGTGTAGAAGCTGTAGGATTGTCGGTCACTTACAAACCAATATGGTACTGGACACCGGGCCTGGCCATGCAGATGACAACCAGAGATGCGAGCAATGCACCTAGAACACACGAGACGAATGATTGCTGCCAGGTCTATTGCCTTCAAGTCAGTTTTCCGCGGATCGGTGCGTCAATAGACGAGTAAAACTTACCAAACCAACAGCAATGAGCGATGAGCCAGTGTTCCATCCCGTTAGACTAAACTGGTTGGAGAACCAGTACAGCGGCAAATTGTACCTTCATCAATCAGTACAACCACAAATACTCTCGCCGGTGAACAATTGACTTACCATGTCCAGTTACGATGCTCTGGTGGCGTAGGTTCAAGATCTTTATTAGACCATCGCTCATTACCGACTCGAGTCTGACCATCTGCCGTTTCAGATGTCTTGACAAAGTTGGCAAAAGCTTCCTTCGATCGAAAGGGAGCTGTGAGCTCGCTCCTAGATGGAATGTTTACCATGATTGGGATACCTTCGTTTCTTTGTCCGTTATGCCTCAGTCTCTCAAGCTCTTGAACAATGTCTCAATAATCGGCATGCACAAAATTGGGATCTTCTTCCTTGATATCTAATATCCAACCTTAAATCATGATCTTCAATCTATTCTCCAGGCCTTAGCTGCCTTAGAGTCGCAATGTCTATCAGTACTCCATCGGGTACTTTTCTCCCGACGATTACTCACGTTCCAGTTCCAGTGGCGCGGTCCCTGGGTCGCACCGGATATAGCACCTTGATAAAAGGCGGGGTTTAACCGTCCGATTGGAGAGTCTGATAAGGAATGAAGCCAATCATGCTCGATAACATGTCTCTATCAATGGTGATGTTCACCATGTAACGCTACAGGGGGCTAGTTTGGTCTGGGCATAGATAAGGTTGCCCGAAGATAACGGATCCACTGGGTTGACAGGCAAACAACGTGTGCGGTTTCTGGGGTCTGGGGAAATATTCTGTTTTCTTGGGTCTTATCTGGAGTTTGTGATTGTTCATTCTAACCGGCTTCAATGAACCGAAAGCTTGTATGAGTGAGCACGTTAATTTGCATGTGAGTCAATGCCAGGGTTTTGCAGTCACCAAGAACGTCATACAGCCAACGGAGAGATCCCAAGTGGCTGGTTCATGAAGTAGCGATTCACCAAGTTAATCGCTGTTCATCTTGTCTAGCAGCTCATCATTCGAGAAATCACGCACTATCATGGAGGGTTTAGAATGGGCGTTAACGTATCATGACTTAGGATAAACAACATGAGAACTATGGACGACAACGGAACTGATCCTCGGACCACTGAAGGTAGGTATCCAATGCTTCAAGATGGAATCGTAAGTAATTATTCGGGTAAAGGGCTGTGTCTTGTAGACCAATGTCGCTGACACTCCCTAGGGGTCCATGGGAAGGCAGTCCGATGCTACAGCAGGTCGCAAGGGTCGCGTTGCACTGGCCTGTAAACGATGCAAGAGACGTAAGCAACGGGTGAGTCAGCCTTACACACTCCCTAACAGTTATACTTACAAGAGACCCTAGTGCGATGGCTCACATCCAACATGTAAGTCCTGTGAAAGAGTCGGTACTCCATGTATCTACGAGAGAACAATCCGACCGCAATACCCAGGAGGCAAGACCTTATACATCAATGCCCTCGAAGAACGTATCGCATTCCTCGAGGCCCGACTACCAGATCATGCGCAAGATCATTTTGAGACCCTCGCGCCGTCTTCTGTTGTTGATGGCCAAGACAATGACGCTGTCAACACACAGGCTTATCCTGAGTCCTCATCATCTCACCGTGGGTCTGTATCTGAAGATCTCGATGGCTATGAGCGCAACTCTATCATTGATGGCGTCGCCTACCTCTCACTCTGCGCCTCTGGTACAGCTGAAGCAACTCCAGATCCATCATACCTTGGTTCAAGTTCAGGTGCTGCTATCGCTCGAATGATACAGCGATCCATCTTTCATAACTCTAGAAATGACATTACTCGTCCGAGCAATTTTCCAAGACAATCAAATCCTTCCGTTGATCCATACCTCGAGAGTCTAGCTCCAACCCTTCACCTCCATCCGGATGAACCATCTCACGGCTTTCCTTTCCCAGACGAAGCTCGCCATCTCTTCGACATATTTTTTGACCGAATGCACACCCGATGGCCAATCCTAGACAGGAAGAAATACTCTGAGCTTTTCGAAGTCCAGTATCAACAGGGTGCTCTATCCATGACCCAACGAAGCATCATGCACCTGATCTACGCCATCGCCGCACGTTTCGAACAACTTACACGCAAACCATCACAAGTCGATCCTGAAAAACACTTGCTAGCTGCGATTGAACCAATGGATTATATCCTAGAGCAGCACAATCTTGCTACCGTTCAGTTTCTCTTATTACTTGCTGTTCATGGCCAGAGGTCGCCTTATGGAGCTGGTGCTTGGAGTCAGGTCCGCTATGCGGTTTCGTTATGTATTGAGCTTGGTTTGCATCGTGAGCGACAAGGACCAACCCCAACTGCAAACGTCGTGAGAGATCTGGAGATCCGGCGAAGGGCTTTCTGGTCGTGCTATTGTCTTGACCGGGGAACAAGCGTTGTTCTTGGTAGGGCCTTTGCGATATCTGATAGAGATATCAATGTTTCGGTAAGTCACCCTCACCTACCGTTAGAATAACATTCTGACTGAAGTTAGATGCCCAACCCTGGCCGAGAATACTGGGATCTGACCCACGCATCTCTCAATGATGAACACGCCGTTGAGTGGTGTAACATCGAACCCTTCATCCATATCATCAAGCTGGAAAAGATCCAGTCACGTATTCACCGGACTGTTTTCAGGGTCGACAAAGATATCTTCTCCGGTCCAGTTGAGGAACGAGTCAAGCTGGATCAGAAGATGGCGTCTATACGAGCAGATCTCGACAGATGGATCCAAACAACACCTCAGTCACCCAAAGACAATGGCAAGATTACGTGGCTCTATGATCCTGAGAGTACTAACCAAGATGCCGGAGACTTTTACAGTCTGTAAGTATCCCTTCATATCATCTTGGCGAACAAAGACTGATGATAGTAGCCAATATCATAAAGCGGTCTTAGCCCTCTTCACAGTCTTGCTTCCATCTCTAGCCACGACTGATCCTCGGTTCATCACAACAGCGCGATCAGCTGCATGTGTCTGCGTAGCATACAAGCGACTCAATCAACAACGGACGCTTACATACACTATGATCTCACTGCATAGCTGTTTCGTCGCAGGACTTACTTTGATGTACTGTATCTGGAAGGACAAGAGCCTATTCAGCTATCATGTTGTCGAAGCTACACAAGCATGTTCTCAGAGTCTCACTGTGTTTGGCGAGAAATGGGCAGGTGCCGTCAAGTATCGCGACATCTTTGATGCACTATCTGGCAGTCTTCTAAAGACTCTCATGAGCCCTGGTGGACTGTCTGGTGATACTGGAATGGGTGCACATCAGAATCCGCCTTTGCAGACCAAGTTCGACCGACCAAGCTTCAGTGCCAGCCCAGGGTTATCATCTTATCAGCCTCACTCCAACTTACAGAACAGCAATGAGACAGACGATATCACAATGCGCGATCTTGTCTCCGACGCTGTTAAAGAGGCTTTTATGGAGGTTGATGAGGAAGCACCTGGTGGTTGGCATGGCTGGCACATGTGGAACGAGATGCTTGGTGAAGATCCTAGCGCTGCGGATCTGTCCACTTCTAATGTGTTTTCTGGGGCGGCGAAGGGTTGTAAAGATGTTTGGAACTTGTCGCAGGGAGACTTGGATCTGAGTAGAGGTTGGGACTTTAGCGGACAATGAGTGATGTGAATGCTCTTGCATTATCTAAATCATCGAAGAACTATGAAACATGTGCTAAATGCATTTTTGTTGTCGTCCTCGAAACCATTGGCTTCTCTTCGGCCTTTATGAATAGGACAAAGCAGATCGTGGGAATACAACTGATTATTGAGTCATCTATTTAACTATTCTATTAAGCCAACTCACCCTTCTTGTAAGGAAACTGCTCCCTAAAAGCCTCAGCAATGTCCGTCCTCGTCGCAACCCAAACACCCTCCTTCTGAGCAATATACTCCACAAAATCCTTCAAAGCCTTAAACCGTCCCGGCCGCCCAATAATACGACAATGCAAGCCAATAGTCATCATCTTGGGCTCACCCGCCTCTCCCTCTTCGTACAGCACATCGAATGCATTCTTGAGATGAGTGTAGAAACTGGTAGAGTCGCGAAAGCCAGTGACGACGTGGAACTTGAAATCATTGCAGTCGTAGCTGTACGGAACCATCAGACAGCCCTTGGGGTTCGGCTTTTCTCGCTCGGTGGGGAGATCAATCCAGTATGGTACGTCGTCGGCGTATGTATCACTTGCCCAAACGAGCTCTTCACCCATTTCTTCGTAAACCTGAGGAATCAGAGTGCGGCTGTGCGGCGAAGGACGGCCGTAGTACCATCCCTTAGGCGCATATCCAGTCAAGTTCTTCAAACTTCTGATGCCCTTTTTGATGTATTCCTTCTCCTTCTCAACAGACCAATCATGATGATCTACCCAGCGGTAAGCATGGGAAGCTACATCATGGCCCTCTTCGACACAGCGGGTAGCTACTTCAGGCTGCTGCTCAACAGCTTGGGCAACAGCGTAAAGCGTGAACTTCATCTTATGCTGGTTGAAGAGCTTGAACAATCTCCAGAAACCAACGCGAGAGCCATATTCGTACTCTGATTCACCGTTGAGGTCGCGCTCGTTCATGCGTGGTGTTGTAGGGTGTTCGCGGAGGTTTGTCTCTGAGACGCCATCGCCACTTTGGACACAGCGCTCGCCGCCCTAAAATGCCACGAGTTTTAGCTGTGAAGATACAATTGCCGGTTTCCTTCTGTGCAGTTGGATTTACCTCTTCGTAATTGATGACGAATGATACAGCGATCCTGGCGTTGTTGGGCCACTTCAATCCTGCTAGACCCTTCTCTCCATATCCCTTAAAGTCGCGGTCATAGCCGTAATCGGGGTGTGAGGCGTAAGTTGTAGGCATGATAGGCAATAACACTAGACTCTGAGAATGAAACTTTTGGATCAACACAGTTAGACAATTGTTGAACTATGGGCTGATGGCTGGGCTATAAACAAGCTGTATCAGTGCCTTATCTCGATGCCGGCCAACTTATTGCGAATCCTTCGGCGAATTCTGGCCCGATCTCTCCTACGACCTTCCTATATCCGACCGGTATAGCATTATCGTACAGAGCGTTGAGTGATAAGCGGGAATAAACGGGGTCAACCAAGAGCTTATCGTCTGCAGTCAAGATGCAACGTCCGTTATCTTCCCCGCGTTTCTTATCACAGACACGATTCATGACCCCGCGCTAGGGGCGTTTTCCTGACCCGGATCAGGACCTGAAGATCTCTCTCAGGATCTGTAGGGTAAGAGCGACAGAACGCTCAATGAATGGGACAAGCAGCAAAGTATAGTCGTAATACAGAGTGCTTAGACGATTTTATCTTTCTGACCAAAGCTATAGCTACTATTTACTACCTATTACAGCCATCCTCTTAATTGCACAAGAGAAAGGCGGATGTGTCCGTCAATACACAAGTCTGTTGCTCAAGGCCTAAGAAATTAAACACAAATGTTGGTGAGAGTGCACTGAGCCTACATCCTTTCAAAAGCCACTTCGGCTTTGGGGGAAAAGACGCCTAGATCTACACACCCAACTAGCAGGGGTCTCCAAGTCATTGCACTAACAGATTGACTTGAACTCGAATGCTCTTCGCGCGTGAGATAAAGTACTGTCAGTAGTCTCTTAGTGATATCCTCTCTTCTTCCTCGCCAGGTTTCGCGTCTGGTGCGCGATCGATGTACAGGGTCTCCAGCCGCCTCCAATCGGCGCGTTTTCCCTTCATCACCAACAATTCCTTGTGGGCAATAAATAGTCAAGAGCAATTGTCAAAAACTTTTATTCCTTGTGATAACTCAAAAAGCTCTATCACTATCGCTGTGCCTTTTCGAGATCGACCTGCCCAGGTCTCTCATCCTCCGTCATCTCTCGATCTGTTGAACCTGACGCGTCCTCAGTTTTTGCAGGCGATTTGAGGCTCGTGTTTCCAACCCAGAACGTCAGAACCAGACTTAATCCCGAGCATACCGTAAAGAAGACAAATGTGTAATACAGACCCTTCATGTATGCATCTAGAATGATATCCTGATCCTGTTGCGACAAGCCCATACTGCTCAAAGAGTATGTTGATGATGTCAATTGAGCAATCGTGTCGTTGGACACGATGCCTTTACCACCAAGCTCTTTGTTCAACGTGTTAGAGAGGATAACACCCGAGATGACTACTCCAAACGCTCCGCCAATTGTGCGGATAAAGTTTCGCAAACCAGTCGTCACTGCTCTGTCCTCACTGCGACCGTTTGCATACATCCCGACGAGTGTAGGCTGCAGAGTGAACCCAATACCCGCACCCTCAACAATGAGAATGGCGATTAGCGGGCCCAGCTTCGTCTCACGATCAAAGATAAGCGTAAGGCCATTTCCAAGCGTCCATAGAGCGAAACCAGCTAGGATGCAGTTCATATAACTTCCCACGCGACTCATGTACTGCCCTGAAAGGATAGACGTGAGTGATGTTGGAATGACCACTGCTAAGATGAGAGCACCGGCAACTAATGCGTCGTATCCAAGGACCGATTGGAAGTACAGAGGTAGATAGAAGAAGTTGCCAAAGTAAGCCAAACCCGTCAAGAAAGACTGCAGGTATAGCGCCCAGCAATGAGGTGCGCGATATAGTCGAAGAGGCATAATCGGTAGTTTTGCCAATTTCCATTCAAACAGAACGAAGAGGACGGCTAGCAAGATACTGATGATGACGTTGGCGATGAAGAAAGCTGACGTCCAGGCATATGTGACGCCTCCTCCAGATATGGGGATCAGAAGTAGTAGTGTTGATGCAATGTTGAGAACGATGCCTCCGTAGTCGATCTTTTTTATCTTCTCCATGTACCCTCCGGATCGATGCTTTAGAGGGAGGTAGAACCAGATAATTGCTGTTGTAGGCAGAGTGATGATGGGTATCATCCAAAAGACCCATCGCCAAGTCGCAGATTGAACGATCGCACCGCCTAGGAAGGGTCCTACGCCGTTTGCAAGGGCAATGATGGCTCCTAACATACCTAATCTTTGTCAATCAAGGCTCGCTAAGCATGTATATGACAACTCACCTTGATAGTAGCCTCGATTTTGTAGTGATGTGATATCACTCACGATAATCATGACCAAGCTATTAATCCCCCCACCACCAACACCAGCAATCGACCGGAAAACGTACAACTGCACCGGCGTCTTTGCAAAACCGCACGCAAGATCACCAACACCCATAAGAAACAGGCATAACAATAGCATATTCTTCCGCCCGAAAATATCCGAAAGTCGGCCGTTGATCAGCTGAAATGCCGTAGACGCTATTAAAAACGAAGTTCCGATCCATGACGTTGAAGTTCCTGTTTCGAGCTCGCCAGCTACGGCGGGTGTAGCCGTTGACACGCTCGTTTGGTCGAGGAAAGATACGAAAAGACATACTGATAGGGCGGTTATGGAGATAAGGAGACGTTTTCGGGGGAGGTCGCTGTTGCGTTGGCCGCCTATGCTTTCGGCGTCGCTTTGGTCTGTGCTGTTTTGTTCTGCTATTTGTGTGCTGGAACCGCTGTCGATGTTGGCGATTCGTATTTTCTCATCGCCGGCAAGCTGAGACGAGGACTCGTCCTTTGTGATCTGGTCGGAGCATGCTTGTGGTGTGTCGAAATTCTTAGAATCGGGACTCATGTTGACGATCACTTGGGAAGTATCTTGCTTGCGACAAGACAGAGGGAGTACAAGGGAGAGGAAGAAGATGACCAGCTTCGCCAAAGTCCTTGTATTTCTGACACGCAACAGCCTCCACCCAAACAAGAAACGATGATCAATTTTGCAATGTCATCATCAAATTCTTCAGCTCACATATTTCCCGTCAGGAATCCTTATTCCCGAATCCCCCAGCTTGTGTTCATTCGACGAGACCGAGCACATTCGCAAGGGTCCCCGTCGGCCAAGAATGTCCCTGTCGGGAATAAAGCGGCTGGTGTAGGGCTGGTTCTCTGTCGGCATCTTCTGTTCCGACATCTGGATAAGTTTTCCGGATGATTGCGATAAGGGTGGATCTCGGTGGGTTTCAATACCATTTACCCACCGAGTATCTTAGTGGTGGGGATGATGGAAGGATGGGTATTGGGAATGCATATTAATTGCAGGGGCTTTGATACAGGACTTTTTTTTCGTGCTGTGATCATATTGTAATACTTGGTTTGGCAGCTGATATTATCTCAATACTAATTTCTTTTTGCACAGAGACATCATGTCACGACTCTTTGAGCCATTGGCCGTTGGGTCAACTTCTCTGGAGCACCGAATTGTTATGGCGCCTCTGACAAGATACCGCTGCGACGATGATCATTGCCCAACTTCAATGACAAGAGGTCAGTGGTAACAAAGCAAGCCATTAAACGCTGATGAACAAACAAAACTAACTGGAGTGAATAGAATACTACGAACAACGTGCATCAACACCTGGTACTCTCATCATCAGTGAAGCAACCTTCATATCCGAAAGCACAGCCGGTTCCGACAACGCACCTGGAATTTGGTCCGATGCTCAAGTCACAGCGTGGCGCAGTATAACCGACGCCATTCACGCAAAGGGCTGTAAAGTCTTTTGTCAGCTCTGGCATCAAGGACGAGCCGGCAACCCTGATGTGCTTCAGAGGAAGGGCTACCCTCTTCTATCGAGTAGCGCTGTTCCTATTGACCCATCAATAGCAACTCCTCAGGAGATGACAGAGGATGATATCCAGACTACTCTAGAGAACTATGTCTCTGCTGCGAGAAACGCTATCGCAGCGGGTTTTGACGGCGTTGAGATCCATGGTGCAAATGGGTATCTACCTGATCAATTCTTACAGGACACTTGCAACAAACGCACAGATAGTTGGGGAGGAAGTATCGAGAATCGTGCTAGATTTCACATCGAAGTCACAAAAGCCGTTATCGCCGCCGTCGGAGCCGATAAGATTGGAATGCGCCTCAGTCCCTACAGCGACTTTCTAGGCATGCTCATGGACGACCCCGATCCTCAGTTCCACTATCTCATCGAGCAACTCAAACCACTTGGCCTAGCATACCTGCATCTCATCGAAGCTCGTATACGCGGTAACGATGATGCTGATTGCGGTGGTCAACGGACAGTTCGGTGGATTGTTGAGCTGTGGAACAACACAAGTCCTGTGATCCTCTCGGGCGGCTTCAAGGGTGACTCAGCTAGAACCGCTGTTGATGAGATGTACAAGGGATATGATGTTCTGATTGCTTTTGGGAGATATTTTGTTGCAAATCCGGATCTTGTGTTTCGTTTGAAGACGGGTATTGGATTGGAAGGATATGATAGGACGTACTTTTATACTCCCAAGATAGCGAGGGGGTATACTGACTATGCTTTTAGTCAGGAGTTCTTGAGCAGAAATACTGCAAAGGTGTAACATATGTCAATAAAACTCAGAGAAAACCTGAATTAGTATTGTTATCAGGCCGGTGAATCGCCTTACTACATGCATTGCGTTCTCTGACGAGAGGCCCTAGGCTTTTGGTTGGTTGCTCACTACATTTGATCAAGTGACCTGTCTGAATAGATTAACCAGAAAGCTCAGCAGACGGAAGTAGCCGGTGTAACAATTCGAGAAGCCATGAACCCTGTCACGAAGATTAATGAACTAATCGTGACGTGATGAACATGGATGCCGGTCCTACAATGCAGCCATATCCTGGAGAGGCACAGGATATCAGTATTACCACGACCAAATGTGAATGTATGCTTACGACAATATCGCGTGGCTGGTAAATGACTCTTAAAACTAAAGCTGTCCTACACAGACGTCTTGCTCTTCGGACTATAGCCAATGAAACTATTATGGCATGTTCGTAGAGATAAGGCTATTACATCGCAACAGCAAACATATAGTACATGGATTCAATATGTTTCTCACTCATGTCCCATTTCAAAGACCACGGGGGAGCTTGTACTCTTATTGTAGATGCTAGATCACAAACAGCCAGAAAGTATAAATAGCGATTCTCTCCTACTATAGCATACAAGTTGCTCCTTAAATATTTCAAGATCTCTAATTTCCAAAACAATACTATAAAAAATATTAATTTACCCATCTTAAAACCCTCAAGATGTGCGAAATGGAGACCACTGAAGTCCAGCCCGGGGCAGGCTCAGATCGCGTCCTAGTTGATTGTTGTGGGTGGAGAAAGTCCACGAGAAAAGACAGGACCACGTATCGCAAGAAGATTCAGGATTGTGGCTCTTCCAGTTGCATTTATTCTACTGACTATAGTCCGAAGAAATAGTCACCAAAAGGACTGTAAATGAGATTTGTTGAATGATGGTACTGACTTTGGATAGCTCCGGATGGAGGAGGTTAATAATGAGACTTTGAGGAGAGACCGTGGATCCAACTCTTGGAATAAGAGAGGCTATTTAAGGATATAAATATAGTTAGCATGTAAATAACAGAAGATCTGTTCATGGATTATTTACAGATCTGAGGGATTGAGAAATGCCTTCCCCTGCTGCCGCTTTCAAGCCTCAGGCTTTGCTAGCATCTGTGACAGCCCCTATGACAGCTCCCTTCGACAGCACATTCGCAGGACAACAGCACAAGTGTTACCACGGCTAATATTAGCAGTATGCTTTTAACAGATGAAAGTTATGAGAAATAGAGTGGGCAGCGATAGCAGACAAAGCTCTACGTTGGTAAACTATGCAGTCATTAAACCGTCATCAAATTCTCATTAACTCGAGCAAAGCATTAATATTATTAACCCGATAGCTCGGCGATCTGTACAATTCCAACTCAACCACCAAGAACTAGATACAAGAATGTCCAATGTTACATGGGCTCATCCCACGAGAGCGACGGCAAGAGGGAGGGCATAGATGAGGACCTCACCGACCATGAAGTTCTTGCCAGCAACGTTGGTTTGACCGTCGCTGCCGGAAACACTTGATGGTGATGCGCCTTCGCCGCCGGTTCCTGAGGCGCTCTCAGAAGCACCTCCGCCTGAGCTGTCGCCGTTACCATCGCCTGAACCGCTTCCACTGCCACTTCCGCTACCACTTCCGCTGCCACTTCCGCCTCCACCGCCACCAGAACCACCACCAGAACCACCATCAGAACCACCATCACCAGAGTTATCACCATCATCCCCAGAACCACCACCAGAGCCACCACCTCCTCCACTACCCCCTCTACTGCCCCCGCTAATAGCACTCCTGATATTCGCATCCTGAATAGTTACCTGCACCGGCTTGTCACCCGCCTTTTGAACAACATTAACCTTCTGATCCAGCGCAGCCTTGAACTTATCGCTCGAAATACTCTCCTCTTCATCACCAGTGCCCAAAAGCTCTTTATCGTAAATAGTCGAACCGTCAATGAGCATTTGCAAGCGATTACCAGACTTGACGCCTTTCTTGAGGTCTGCGATTTTCACGGAGAGGACGACGCGCACGTCTTCACCCTCGGGGACGTCTTCGTCGCTTGTTGGGGGGAGATCGCACTTTGCTTCGGTGTTGGGAGGGGGTTTGAGAATGCTAATGGAGTCAGTATTTATTGAGGGTATGGGAGGGTTTGGGGGAACTTACACGACAGTCTTGTCGCCGGCGCCTTGGAACTCGGCATAGTCGCCCAGGTCAGCTTCTTCCAGATCAATGGCATAATCCTGAGCAGGCGATGTCGGCGCAGCTCCCTTGGAAGTAGCAAGTGTAGTCTTCTCCTCCTTGCCTCCACTACCTGTAGCTGCAGCTTTGCGGGTTGTTCCATCAGCGGTCTGTTCATTCTTCGACCCCGTCGGCTCCGTCTCATCCCCTCCAGTCGGACTAGCATAAGGAGCAGGTGAATATTTACCATCGCCATCAGTCGGCTTCGCATCGCTCTTCTCAGTCTTTGTCGGCGCTACAATTCCTCTGGATTCCTGCTGGGTAGACTCTTCTGGTTCAGAGTCAGCTTTCGGTTCTTCGGTCTCTTCATCCGATGGCTCTTCGGTCGTCTGTGGAACTTGGTCGTCTGCGGTGTCGGACGCCAGAGGGGTTGCCTCTGGGGTCTCTTCGGCCGCGGAGTTCAAGGCTTCTGTTGGAACGACGGGTGCCGCATCGGTGTCACCATCTGTCTGCGTAGCTTCCTCACCATTGGAATCTGTCTCTTGGGGAGTCTCCTCATCATTGGTCGGCGTAGCATCGACGTCTGTTGCGGTGGGCTCGGGCTCAGTGTCGGTTGGCGCGGGCTGGTCAGTGGGAGCTAGCTGTTCATCGTCTGTATTTGTTTCGGCGGGATCGTCAGGAATGGCTGAGGGGTCTTCGACATCGGTAGGTTCATCAGTGGGATCTGGGGCGGGGATTCTGGCATCGGACCCGTCATCAGTGGGCTGAGGGTCATCTATTGTGATTGTCGGTCCATCATCTGCTGGGTCTGGGGGATCTGAAGGAGTGTCTGGTTGCTGTCAGCGGGAGCTAAATAAATGCTTCAATCAAGCGCACCGCCATCTGATGGAGCACTCGGGTCAGGAGCAGGCACATCTGCGGGATCTGTCTCGACAGGGTCGGCAACAGTTGCAATACTGTCACCCTCTGGCTGAGTGTCTGTCTGGCCTAGACCTCTCTCAAGGAGCAGACCTAGTACGAGGCCTTTGAGCAGGCGCATGGTTGCACTGGAGTGTCTAATGGAATGGCAAGGAGGAAAGTAAACAGAGTACAGAGGGAAATTGTCAAGGTCTCTTGTGATGCTCTATTCTGCTGATTCCGTAACACAAGATTTGGCCATTGCCTCTTATACATGCATCCTCTCAGCTCGGCAAGCTCCTTCTTCCCCTCCCAGAATCTAGACCTGGCAGTAGGGCCCTCCATTGAGCTTGTTATGCGCTAGTAGCCAAAGCTGAAAATGCACATTCCCATCGCCCAATATGCTTTGAGGCACATCAGCCTTATGGGGCTCTTGGCAGCGCCAACCAGACAATATTGGGTGTTTTTAAGCGAAACAGGAAAGCCACCTCACCGTCTTCTGACACATAATCACCCAAAAAGTGACGGAAAAGAGATTGGTTCAGCTAGTATTGGCAAAGCCTGCAATTAGACATTTTCTATTGTCACAAAACAATGTTTTAGCTTGCCTCCGCCACCTTCGGAGACTGAATCCACCAGCGGAGGCAGTGAGACGCCAAAAAGCGCCACGGTCAATGCTAGGCTGAATCTCTAAAAACAAGGTTAAACAGGCTTCTTCGCAGCAACCCGTAGCGGGTGAGCCTCAGTATTGTAAACAAACAGATTCTCCCCTCCCTCCAAGACGTCCCATTCGCCCTTGTTCTCCGTCTGGATTAGCCACATGTACTTGAGCGTCTCAGCGAGCATGAAGCTAGCCATGATGCCGCCGCGCACTCCGTCCCCAGACGGAGACAGCACGTTGTTGATACTAGCGAACCCCCCGCCAACGCGCATCGTCCTGTTCTGCGCTAGGGTGTACGCCCACGCCACGTCGCGCCAGTACTGGTCGTGCGTCTTCTGGTATGCGTAGTACCAGCTCTCCACGGCCTCGGGTGCCTGGCCGCCCTGGAAGATTCCCTCCTGGATGAAGAAGCCCGCGCGGTCGTAGAAGGCGGTCTGGTTTTTGTTCTCGGGCTGTGCTAGTTCGTTGAGATCCCAACTGTAGAGGGTTGGACCGATGCCGGATGCTGTGTAGCGGTAGCCGTTGGCGCAGTATTCGCTGAAGGAGAGGCCATAGTCGAGCCAGTCTGGGCGGTCTAGGGCGGAACTTCCGAGAATGAATGATCCGCCGATGAAACATGCGAGGAATTCGGTATAATTGACTTGCTGCCTACCGGTGAATGCGGCTGCCATGGTCAAGTCGGGTCGCGACGATGGATGAGAGATCAGATGCTTGATGGTAGAGTCGGCCGCCAGAGTAAAACGCTCACCGTAATGGCTGAACCTGTCTGGATCATAGACATACATCTTAATGAGGTACTCATAAGCTGAGTCATTACCCGACGTCCATCCACCATACTCATCGAGAATCTCACCCGTCTTGAGACTGAAGCGACCTCCAGTGAGACCAGGCCAGACCTCAGAAGATGGAGAAAGCCAATATGACTCAGCGCGATTGGCCAGCTTGCCGTACTGAGGATCTCTAGTGAGATCCGAAAGGTGCTGCCATTCAAGAACAAGAGTGCCCATAGCCGCCAAACCCGCGTAGGCAGTTCCATCCTCAAGGCTGTTCTCGTCGGTGGATGTCTGGTTCTCGATCCACAGTGAACCGAACGGAATTCCGGATGGCGTATCAAAAGCAAACTTCAGTGTGTCGGCCAGTGTAGTAGCTTGCTTGAGCAGAGCATCAACGTTATCCTTGTTGACTTTGAGATGCTTGAACGGTCCTTTGAGAAGATCATAGGCACTTAACAATCCACCCAGATATCGAATGTTTGTCTCAAACAAACTGACGGTAGTAGGTTCAGGCGTGTTAGTCTTAGTAAAGTTGATAGTCGGGATAAAGTCCAGAATAATCTCGACAATGTCCGTCTGCTCCATCAAAATCGCAGTATCAAGACCATCAACAGCAGTGACGCCCCATCCATTACGATCATCCGTGTAGTTGTTATACTTTGGTCTCAAAGAATCATGAGGGAACGCATGCTCGTAGTATCCATTCCAAGCAAAGCGAAACATATCAATAATATCATCCGCGCGCTTCTTCTGGCTGGGCTCAAACCCGGTGTAGTCATAATGCTTGCCGCGCTGTTTGGGATACCGTAACCCCCCAAGCTTCTGCTCAGAGATGGGCGTAGAAGGTGAAGCGAGTGCTGATAGCACAAAAGTGCACAGAACGAGTGAAAACAACATTATGGCCTGAATGAGTGAATGCCATATGCTCAGAAACAACCGACTGGGCAGCACCGCATTTTAACCCAAAGAGCATTGCATTTGCACGTGTCGATGCTCAAATTTACTTTTTGGAATGTCGCAGATGTAATTACCGTATGTTTATCATCATGTAGCATTGTTGCAATTGTTCCTGAATTGAGCAGATCAACAGGGGAAATTGAGTTTAATGCGTTAATTACGACTATGCAGATGCGACTGCAAGTCGGCAGTTGTCAAAGCACCACTCAAGCTTTGACTTGCCTATGAACCCTTGAATTGATAACCCTGCAATTTCGGAATCTTCGGAGACTTTACGTGCAGATCATCTGAGTTAAATTGCTTGCCGTGGGTGATGGCTGCAACTTCGCTCCTGTGTAGATATGGTCTGACAATTGACCAGAATGCGGATGAATGGAGCAGTGGTTTTGAGCTCTGAAGACTGAGACCTGAAGAGCTAGGCCGAATTAATGACTCGGGATGAAACCATAGCCAGGCAGCCCTCTAAATGTGTTCATGTTGAAAGTCGGTCGCAGAGATGGCGTGCGTCAAGCGGATCTGAGATTTTGGCCAATCGCCCGACCGAAGGTTGAAACCCCGAAGACCAAAAATCCAAAGACAAAGGTGAAGAATTTGCACTCTTGTGATGCCGGTTTGTGAGGCCAGAGCGCGCGGTATGAGAGGCTCAGTTTTAGCCAAAGGTTGCTCAGTGGGATTCCGAGTTAGATATGATGGCGAGAAGGACGCAATCTTAAGTTTTGAACACCGAGAAGATAGAAGTGCCAGAGACTTTTGTATGGAGAGGAGAGAAACAGATGCAAATCATAATTTCGCTGACATTGATTTCCCGCTCTGGTATATGTCTAGTGCAGCCACGTCCTTCTCGCCTTCGTACTCTAATCCTCCAAGCTATTCTTCTATCGCTTGCCTTGCAGGATGCCCCACGCGCGGCTCGTAGCATTGTTCGGATAGTGTACGAAACGCAGACTCATGGGTCCGGGTACGGCGGTCGGGACGGCTCTTGGCTCCAGTTCCAGATAGTCAAAAATCCAAAAATGACGACTGCAAAAAATATCACCATGGAGATTATACGCTCCGTCGTTGTGATGTCAACCCTGGTGTCATTTTCGAAGGTTGTAGGAGGCGGGAGGAGAGGCTCAGTATCAGGCAATGTTGGCCCGGCGAACGTTGAGGAATGGTCAGTATGGTGGTGGTGTGAATGGTGGTGCGGCATTTTTGAAGATAGAAGAGCTCGAGACGCCTCCATGCAGGTGAAAAGTTAAAGATGCCTTGCAGATTATCACTTGGCTGACTTACCTGCCTTATCTACCATATTGACCTTCAAGAGGATTCGCTGCGCCCTGTGGATCCCCGGGGCGCAGCCAACCCCTCTGAAATACGCAAGGCACTATACTCGTGACCAATATAAAACAGTCTAATACAGAAATCGAATATCGACCTACGTCAACCCGATCTGAGCCTGAGCCATGAGTGAGCTAGGACAACAGGTGGGGTTCGAATCAGCACACCCGGGTTCAGAGACAATCATCTGCTTGGACGCAGTTTCATTCGTGTGGGCAGGCATTTACGCCGTTGGAGTAAAATGAAAATAGAGAGATTTATCTGTGACCTTGTCAAATATGGCTCAAGGCTAGAAAACCCATATTCAGGCCTAGGTTTACTTGGGATCACGTTGAATGGGTACTTTCCAGGTAGTATATTCAACTTTGAAGACATGGGTCCATGGCATAGTCCACGGAAGCATTGAATGTTGTAGCGAATTGGAAGCTTTGTAAAGGGGCGGGTCCTCTAATAGCCTATTACTTAATGCCTCTGGATCCAAATTCGAAGCTGAGAGTACTTCGACGCGGATTGCTAGTCTAGCAGCTGGAATGTTACTTCAAACGATCAGCGGAACGTCTCCTCGGATAGCTAGTTTCAATATGGAGACTGATATCAACGTTCCAAATTTGAGTACGATCTGTGATTCAGTGTTCGATTCAACGAAATCCACCAACGTGAAAGATATAATGTGATGGACATGGTCGGTTACCGCTAACTGCCAAGTCAGTATGCAGTTACCGAACTAATCGCTTCTCCAACCTCCCCTCCATAAAGCGGCGATGATATGTCGTCGAAAGTCTCCTTCCAAAACAAGCAAGCCGAGTGTAGCTGACAGAACCCTTGCGTTCATAAACTTGAGAAGTGTCTAAGTCTGACAGCCAGAATTAGTGAACAGCCAAGCATTACAACTAATATACAATCTAGCCTTGGCTAAGGCATCGCTAAACACTTCGCCGAAGAGGGGGCCAAAGTCCTCATATGCTACATCAAAAGTGTGCCACCTTTGGTTGGTAAAGCGGCAAGGCAAACGTGTGGGTATGAAACTTAGTATGTATGCGAGTGACTATCCTTAACTAGAAGTTCAACAAGCTCCTGTGTCCACTACTTCTCCTCAATCTTTCCAATTTGAGGATGCTGCCCAATAGCCTTCTTCGCCTCCTCCCATGAATCATCGCCGTACAACTGACTCCTCAGATAAGCCCACGTAACCCTCTGCATCGCCGCCAATCTCTCAACACCCTCATCTTGACACTCCTTAGCGTCCCATCCACTAATACCACCAAACCCATGCTTTCCATCCTTAACCTCAAAGGAAGCCTTAGGTCCTGGTGAGAGCTTGTAGGGATCATTATGCCAGTCTGCTCCTCGGTTGGTGAGATGCGGACTGACGTCACTGTCGCCCCAGAATACAAGACAGGGAGTCGTCATGTTGGAGAAGTCGAGGTCGAGGAAGGGAAGCATGGATTTGCCGTTTTCAGAGGGGTCGTCGCTTGCGCCGATGGCACCGAAGAGGACGCCGGCTTTGACGCGTGGTTCAGCGACCTTGAAGGTTTTGCCATCGCGAGGATCGGTGTTGGCGGCGCCGAGGAGGAGAGCAGAGGACAAAGAGCCGAGGGAATGTCCAACAACAGCAATCTTTGACTTGTCGAGTCGACCCTTGAGGAGAGGAACGGTGGTCTCAATGGTATCAAGACTATCAACAATCTGAACCAAATCCTTGGCGCGAGACTCCATGAATAGTTCACTGATACTCTCAGCATTTAGCTCAAACCCAAGTTGACGAGAGCTCAAGTGTGTAGGTTGAATGACGACAAAGCCATGACTAGCCCACCAATCGGCAACAGGGCCATAGCCTTTGAGCGAGGAGAGATAGTTGCTTGGGCCGTGGCCGTGGGAGAGAACTATAATGGGGAGATTATTTCCATTGATGGGAGCTGTGACCTTGAGGTCGAGATCGACTCTGCGGTCTTTGGAGGGGAGAGTGACTGGTGTGAAGATGAAGATGGGTGAAGCAGAGTTAACCGGGATGTCAGCTGCGCCGCCGATGAGAGAAGGGTTAGGAAACTCCATTGTGGAAAAGTTTTGGATGTCAAGATTGACCGAAATATAAGTGTCTTTGTATAATGAACTGGTCTGTAAATATTCTCATCCATTGTCAGAGAATCCCGCGTCTTATATATCCAACATGCGCCTCTTCCAACATGACGATGATAGTATGTTGACCAATCAGAGATCCCTTTCCAAATTGAGTTTAGTGTGCTTCAAAGCTCTCTGATTTGCTGGGTTTTAGCGGTCTTTGATCGGACAATGCTATTTCTCCGTTTTTTGCTGACGGAATCTGCAGGCGTGCTTATTTTTCGCATTCGCCCCGCTTAACCTAAACTTCAATTGGGAGTTAACGCGGTTAAATATGCGGAGGTAGCATGTTAAGGCCGTTGGTCTTATTAATCTGCGCGTGTTGAGACTATTGGTACTTTTGTACGGAATGTACTATTTTCATCGTGATCAGTAAGCTTTAGGCTGGTTTGGGCAACTTCGTGACTTGGCGGCCTGGAATAACCGCTCAATGAGTAACCAGTACTAATCTGCCCATTTCCTCCACGAGCTCCTCGATAAACTCCAAGTGCGATATCTCCGCGACAGTAAGCCTTTTGATAGGTATTTGCCTGATCAATCGTGTAAAGCCTTGCAGCAGCTTAAGTCTTTCGTTCTCTGGGTCTGATCGGTTATCGAGAAGCGCGACGGAGAAGATAGTCGAGATTGCAATCATCGGATAGAAGATGATGACCCTAAATACAATGTTGGTCTTATTGATACAGAATGATAGAACAGTGTGACGGTAACAGGTACCAGAAGCACTCGTGGGCCAGGACGGGGAGTGCCTTTTCTAGGTAGATCAAGATAGATCTTGAGGCGTCGACTAAAATCTGGAAGTTTATTCTATGGCCGTTGTCTATCAAGTTGTCGATAGGCTGATCTGACTGGAAGATTCTGCATCGAGCTTGGTGAATGAGAATAATGCAGTGGTGATATGAAAGCCGGAGCATGATTGCCTGTGTATTTGTCTGGGCATCAACAGGTGTTTGCTCCAGAAACGACAAGGTCGGTCGATGGTCAGGTGGAAGAGTCACTCTCCAAGCTTCCAACTCTTTATCCAAATGCCGGATCTTTCTCAATATTTCGGTCTCTGATAGTCTGGAGGCACTTATCGAGTGGAGGTCGTTATAGATCTTTGACTTCATTACCGAGAGTCGAATGTCCCATGGATAGAGCGGCACAGTGGAGGAGTTGCGACTTGAACATGGGCCGGAACTTAGGATATTGGAGCTCTGCATCTGGACGTAGTTAGGAGGCAGCGTGAGGTCGCAGTGATCGTCGTTGATGGTAGGCGGTTGACCAGTCCTGTGAGACAGGTCTTTGTCGATGCAGTAGCAGACCCAAAAGAGGTCACGTATATGGTGAGCTTCATTGCGCTTATCGTAGTGGTCTGGGGGAGAAGGAAATATGTGGGCTCCGAGCTGGAACAGGAAGCGCGAAGTGACTGAGACGAGGAAAGATGCGGATTCTAAAACTCCCATGAAGTATTTGAAGATCATCTATACAGTCGCTAGTCAGATCCCGCATTGTTAGGTTGAAGAAGTGGAACTTACGAGCATCATCAACGACTCAAGTCCATCGATCTTCATCTCGCGTAAGATCAGAGGTATTGACCCTTCGATTTCCAAAGCATATCTTTGGCACCAGCAACCAATGTCAGCCATATCATCGCCCGTGTCAAGACCAAAGATGTCGCTCATAAGCAGCACTCCATAAGCACAAGCCTTGGCACTAATCGTATGGAGTTTGCTCCCGGCGCCTTCTGAATAAGCAAGAGGCAGGGTTGTCGTCATGAAGCGGTGAAGACTTAGCAGTGGGAAGACGAGAGACTGCGCAGATGAAAAAAATCGCGCTGCTAGCTCCTCGACAATCTTACTGTCGGGAAGCTTTAGAATCTTGTGATTATCATTTGCAAGAGGGGACTTGGTGGAACACAGGTAAGGAAGACGGTACTTGTCGACGATATTTGATGAAATGGTTGAGCCTGTCCTGCTTTTGATCCACTGTTGACCTTGCGGGCTGAAGAGTGAATTACCATTCAACAAACGCAAGCCCTCTAAATAAGTTGGATCGCGATCATGAGCATCGCTCGCTATAAAAGGCATCTTGCATTAGCGAAAGGAAGACGTAATATGGTAAGAATGACTCTCACCACGAAGAATAAGCTCCCTATCATCTGGCTCAAAAAGACTAAGCTGTCGACTCGGTGATGCGGTCTTCGGAAGCCTTGAAAGATTAGATCTGTTGTAATAAGTCAGCTGAAAGAGCCGGAATATATCGGCCGAAGACTCGGTATACCGAAGTGCGGATCCCTCTGTCTTTGCAGCTTCGTTGTAGGTACACGTCAAGCCATGATGTTGGCAGTAGTCGCACTGCGGTACAGCTCGGTCACACTGGATCTAGACATGAGTTAGCCAATTACCCTAGTAACAAAACTTGAGTATTGGTATAAGATGAAGCGATTCAACAACTAACGACCGCTGCGCGTTACAGCGCAGTGGCCTTACTCCTCAAGCTTGGCCAGAGGCAGCGGAGCAAAACCCACCTTCTTCCTGCGACACGAGTCGCAAGCCCGCGGTTTTCGACCTCTTGTCGATTTCGGCATTATGGTTGGCTGTTGCTGTTTATCCGCATGCCACCTCTGAAGAGGGATAATAAGTGGTGTTATTAAGCCGGGAAAATTTCTGGCCACCGCCACACCTCGGGTTTTCCGAGCCGGCAGTTGGACAAATCGGCGCTAATCGACATGGGCCGCCTTTACCGATCCGAGATACTCTGCAACAGCGCATTTCAGAACCGGTTCAACCCAAATGCGGAAATTTTAAACATTGATACACGAGAATTGATGACGTCCATAAGTCTGGTAATAATTCTTGCCTATGGATGCCGGTCTCTGGCATTCCCATGAGTCCGGCACTTGTGGACCCTGAGCATCACGAACCCGCTGAATCAGCGGGAAATTAGAAGGGTCTATGACATCAATGTCGCAAAGTTCCAATTGAAGCTCGAGGAGTTGTTACAGAACTCCACTGCCTGTGTAATCACTTATATTTCTAACGTGCTATATAAAAGGGCTCATTTCCCACTGGAACTCCCATGAGTTTCTGTAGCACAGACTCTATCATCAGAGTTGTTGAGAAACCCGGCTTGGAATCCTAACTTCAACACCATTTCACTATGACTCAAGACAAGAAGACTGTGGTTGTTATTGGTGCGACCGGCCTTCAGGTATGATTCCCGAGTCACCTTGTGCAGAGCATTCAGGTTAACGATTCTTTGCTTAGGGTGGCTCAGTCGTCCAGACGCTTGCCAAATCCCGGGACAGATACACTATCCGCGGTTTAACCCGAAATATCTCTTCTCCCAAGGCCGAAGCGTTGAAGGAACTTGGCATCGAAATGCATCAAGCAGACGTCGAAAATGCAACCAGCCTACGAAGGGCCTTTGAGGGTGCTAACATCATCTTCGCCATGACTGACTTTTGGCAACACATGTCCGCTACCAAAGAGGAAGAGCAGGGCAAGCGTATCATGGATATAGCCGCTGATCTTCCTCATCTCGAGCATATCATTTGGGCGAGCTTGCCTGACGCTAAAACTATCTCGAATGGAAAATATCCTCATGTTTATCATTGGCAGAGCAAAGCAGCTGTGGCAGATTACATTCGGACCGAGAAACCTGCTCTGTGGAAGAAGACAACTGCGGTGCTGTTTCCGAATTACTTTGAGAATTGTGTCACGCAGCCGCGTACTTATCTTCCTATCAAGGTCCGTTGTCGCATAAATTTAGTGGTGGATAAGCTGACATGGGGATCAGCAAGATGATGGGACTTATTTGAGGTCCTTTGTTCTCCCTGAGACAACTCCTCTTCCAAACGTTGCTATCTCGGATACCGGCAAGTTGGTCCAGTATATCCTCGACCATCCCGATGAATGTCTGGAAAAGACAATTGCCTTCTATTCTGAGGCTATTTCGGAAGGAGACAAGATCAAGTCTATGGCATCTGGTAAGTACTCACTCCGATCATGGACGACCAGGAGCGAGAACGTTGGGTCGCTGACTATCCAAAGCCTACGGAATCGACATACGCTACAATGAGCTCTCTTCCGAGGAGTTCCAATCCATTCTAAAGAGCAAGATGGACGACACATGTGCTTTGGACTTCACAGAGCAGTTGCTGATCTTTCGAGACTTTGGCATGATCTATGCTCGTCCTGAATTCTTGCAAGCTAATGAGGTAAGCTATTCCAAGAGGACTATGTATCTGAGAGTTTGTCTTTCTCATATTCTATCTAGCTTCCTGGCCTTGATCTGATGAAGTGGGAGGATTTCATGGCTGTCCACAATTTGGCTGAGTATATGACGACCAGCAACTAAGGCTCTATTATAGTCAACATGGGGAGATGTTGTTTTAGTGGATAAACTTAGGGAGAGATTAAATAGACCGGTTCTTGTTCTATATATGGAGTGATCTCTTGTACCGAACTTCTTGTATAAATCCTGTCTCTCATTCTTTCCCTGGCCTATTCTCTCTCTTTTCCACAGGAAAGTAAACACGTCTGATGGCCCTCGCATAAGTCTTAGCACTTATAGGTTACACGCTACTAGATTCATTCACTTAAGATATAAGCCTTTAACGCACGCTGAGACCTTGCACAGACGGGTTAGGTCTCCGTCGTGCTTGGGGATTGAAATCATTGGAGATAGGCAGGCTAGTCCTTACTGGGTGTATATGTAGTTTTCAACTGGTACGGTTCAAACTCTAGGTCTTGAGGAAATTAAATCAACGCTATCCTTTCATAAACACGCATTCAGTCACGCTCATCTCAATCCATCAGGGATTTGGACCAGTCCATTCTGCGCTGAGTCAGCGCAGAATTCCGCTGTAGCCTAACTGCGGCCTTCGTCGGACTTTTAAGCAGGGGACAAACAGCGAAGGAAATACGAAAACCCCATATCAGGAAATACAATTACATAAGTGGCGCCTTATAGCATTGATTCCGGACAAGCATCATATTGAATTGGTGGAGGCGGTGTAACTGATGCAGTTCTACTATCATATCATGATGTCTTTTTCACGGTAGGGTTCTCGATCTGGGAAACGCCTTCGATGTTCAGAATAAGACGGATTCGAACAAGTACCGAATACCGAGAGTTTGGCGAATGTGCTACAGCCAATGCTGAACTTTGTCTGCCGTGGTATTATCAAGTTATGCGAAACCTTGGCAAAGCCATGCCACGAAGACCAGCTAACTTACCAAGGCGGTGTAAATCCACATGAGACTGTCAAGACCCGGGTGATTTGAAGCGGGGATCTCAATGATTACCCTCGGGTCTAATGGAATATAAAGAGCCACCGGGCCTTTCTTGCTCATCCATCTACACTCCTGCTCTCACAGCATCACCAAACTCATCTCGCCATGGCTACCATTGGCAATTCAGACTCCCTCCCCAGTGTCTTCCAAGCCTTCACCGCCGAATATCCAAACATCAAAGTCATCCTGCCTGGCGATGCAGAGTGGGCCGATATTACGAAATCCTTCATCAAGACTTCCAGCTCTCCGAGCATCGTCGCCAGGCCGCAAAATGCATCAGACGTTCAGGATCTAGTTCGATTCTGCGTTTCGCACAATATCGACTTTGTGGTTCGCTCAGGCGGACATAATTGCACTCGCAGAAGCCAAGTCAATGGTGCTTTGACTTTCGATATGCGCAATATCAACTATGTCAATATTTCGGAGGATAAGAAGACTGCTCATATTGGGGGAGGGATCATTACACGGGAGTTGGCGAAGGCTTTGGATGCTGAGGAGCTAATTACAACAACGTGAGTCAACACCACTGTGTGGACTAATGTTGACTGATGAGAGCCTAAGGCGCCGAATGCTTCAGTTTGGTATGTCGGTTGGGCAACACTCGGAAGTTACAGTCCTTTGTCTAAGAAGTATGGACTGGGCGTTGACCAGATCATTGGCGCTAAGTATGTCAATGCTGAAGGCGTGCTTGTTGATGCAGGTGGTGAAGAGCTGACGGCCATACGTGGTGGAGGCGGTTGTTTTGGTATTATTGCCGAGATAACTGTCATAATTTTTTTTTTTTTAAACCTATAATAACTATCCTGGCTATAATAATGCCTATTATAAAGCCGGTTTTATTAAAGTTTTAAATATTATCTAATTGAATATTATAGTTTATAATCATATTTTATATAAGCCTAAACTAGCTATAAATAATTAATAAATCTTTATTGTTGTCTTTCTAATAGTTATATTTTTAAAATAAATATATCTAAGCTCTGGTTATAACTTAATAAAGTTATAAGCCTAGCGCTTACCGATAGGTAATATATTGCAGTCTATAACCAGAGAATTAGCTATTTCTTCTATAAAACGCAGTTGCAAGGGGAATCCTCGCGAATCTAGGTCCAGAATAAATTAGACGATTATATTAATAGGATATAACTTCATGAAAGTAATGACGACAGGTGGCAGGTGCACGGACGGAAAGTGTGTAGTTTACTAAATTACAACCAGTCCTTAGTACAATAGAAAGATAATTCAATCTATGTTAAATGTGTCACTCCGTTTTGTAGATTCTCCACTACTCCCTCTATAACCACCACTTCAAATTGATCTAGTCGTGGTAAGCTGATTGTTCCATCGTTGACCTCTAGCTTCTGATCCATCCTCAAAGCTCGCGCCGACACTCCGAGGGAACCTCCTTCTATCTTGATCGAGCCCTGCTCAATTGGAATGTGACTACCAAAGTTGAGCCTCCGAGCGCCGGACATATTGACAAGATGCACGACAAGCTTATCGCCACTCCGATGCAGAGTGATCTCAACTTGTTCAGCAAGGTTGAATATGAGCTTCTCGGGTGTGGCATACTGTCTGAATACCTGCAGGAAAAAGTCACGCTGACAACTAAGTCCAGTTTCTCGATAACCCTTTCCAACGGTAAAAGGAATCATAACACCTTTCCCAGAACCGTATTGTGCCATACCATAACCTGGATGGTCGATCTCGATATTACCGTAGGCCTTTTCCGGGGGAGCAAAGGGTGCTCGGGAAAGTGTCTTGTGACTCTTGACACTATCTTCCTTCCACTCAAAATAGTTGGCCGCCCCAAAAAGGGGGATCATAGGGCCGTTGTAGTAGTGAATTCCCTTCTTCTTCTGGAGTGGCGCCACATATGAGGACCATAACAGTCTGCCCTCGGCCACAACAGCGCGGCGTCGGCGAACGGGAAGGCACTTGAGTTGGATTGAACCAGCTTCCTTTTGGCCTGACGATCCCGTGCAAATTAAGACACCGCCCGTTTGCTCGACCCAGCGATCGAAAATGCTGGCGGATTCTGGAGGAACATCACGCAGATCGGGCAGTATCAGGTTCTTATAACGGGAAAGACTCAAGTTTGCCTCCAACCCAGGCAGATGCTCGAGTGCTACTACGTCGAAAGGAATATGCATCTCTTGCAAGGCCGAGTATAATCCCCGGAACTCAGATAAGGATTGCTGATAGCTCCGCCCTGCCATGTATCCGCGATCCGGCCGCACGAGCCCGGTGAGCGCGCAAGGCACGAAGTTGCGGTATGTATCATGATACTGGGTATGGAACCGGGTTATATCTGCAGCGACGTCCAGGCAGGGGTATGGAATCTTTCCTGGTGTTCCCATCATGTAGGTAGAGGGTGTACCCCCGCGAGAAATGCATTGGATCAAGTATTGGGCAAACTGGGCTGGCTCTTCTCCGGCCATGCGGTACCTCATATCGATAAAACACGTCGAATTAGCTAATACGGGTACGTTTGGCCGATAAGATATCCAAGAGCTAACCCATTCCGAGGTTGAATGATGCCAAAATTCTCGGCCAATTTCGTTATTTGACTCTTGGTAGATAATATCAGCTGCTTTCCCCCTGATAAGGGCTGTTTCAGGGAGTCTCTTAGCAATAAAAGCGCGTATCTTTGCCGTAATATCATCTATGATGTTTCGGCTGAAGATAAGCCAGATCCCGTAATTGATATCTTGTGGTCCTTTTGGCATTTCAAGACCTCGTGCAAACTCGAGCCATAATGACTGGCAATTGACGCAATGGCAGACGCCGTGGTACACCTTGTAATAGTCTTCCTCGTTCATGGTGGCCCAGTTGAAGAACATGCCATCAATCTTGTAGCGTTCCGTCACCTCCTGGAGGATATCGAAAATGTGTTCCTGATAATAACCCCCAGAAGGGCAAACCGAGACGAGGCCGGCTGTGTGTTCCTGAAGATTACCCAGCGGAGAGACATAACACCACTCAGGATGCTCGGCAGCCACGTGAGGGGCAACCTTTGAGAAGTCCATGCGGGCGAGGAACTTGAGCCCCTTGGCATGGGCTGCGGCGAGAGCATCGCCGACAAGGTCGCCGCTGGCCCTCTCGGCTAAGTTCGGATTGCGCGTCTGGAATGCCAGGTCAGAGGGGTATTGGGCCTGTATGCCGCCCACTCCACAAAGCCAAGCTGTCGCGCCAAAGTCCTTGATCCAATGGGCCACGTCGTCGACGTCCATTCCCGCGTCAATCTCGCGGAGGTTGGTCTGGACAACCGAGAACGGCTCGTGCCACCATTGGTGAGGAGTCGGTGCAGCGACGGTCATGGTTCTGGTCGGTGCGCTCATGAATATTGGTATAGGATATAAAGGCACAGTCAAATGAGATGATGATCTGTATCTGGCCGCTGTCAGAAAACTCAACCTAAAATTTGCGATATGAACTATAGGTCAGGAAAGGCCTGGACAATTACCAACGGCAGGCTAACTGGTAGTTAATATATAAGCGCGACAAATTATGTTGCCTTGGTCGACTTGTGCATAGGAGATCCCTGCACCAACCCCCGCGTAATCAAGTAGCCAAATTTGTGGGTCATCTGATTTGGTTCGGGCGGTTGATGTTGATCCATCTAGTTGCCATCTAATAGCCGGTATAACCGGCCAGTGCCGTTGGTCAGAACCAGCCTAATTGACTAAAGAAGTGGGAATTGTAATTGAAACACGGATAAAGCAGTATGCGTAGACATAATAAAAGGCAAGCCTAGATGTTGAGTTTGGCGGGCTACGTGCCATCACATCAGTGTACGAGTCCTGAACACAAACAAGACCTTGCTTGACCCTAGGTAGCTGTGCATGCAAACGACCCAGTCAACGCAAGCATGGCAACAACGATGGGCCAGCGTCTCGCCGGAAAAACAATTCTTATAACGGGAGCGTCATCCGGCATCGGTCGAAGTACGGCCAAAGAGTTTGCGAGGACATGTTCAAGCAACCTGAAGCTCATCCTCGCTGCACGGAGGTTCGAATCGCTGCAGGCCTTGACGTATGAGATACGCAGCGAGGTCGGCGATAGAGTCAGAATCTTGCCTATCAAACTAGACGTGAGCAAGTCCGAAGATGTCTCAAGTTTTATTGGTAAACTTCCTGATGAGTTCAAAGATATTGACATTCTTGTCAACAACGCGTATGTCTTTCTCGACCCTTGTCCCATACTTGCTTTACTGATGATTTTGGTTGCCCAGTGGTCTCGTCAAGGGCATTGCCCGGGCCCCCGACATTGCCTTGGAAGATATCCAGACCATGTTTACGACTAATGTTACCGGGTTGATCAACATGACGCAGACAGTGTTGTCCATCTTCAAACGGAAGCCCGGAGGCGGCTCCGGCGATATTATCAATATCGGCAGTATTGCAGGCCGAGAGCCTTATCAAGGTGGCAGTGTCTACTGCGCGACAAAGTCAGCCGTGCGATCATTCACAGACGCCTTGCGGCGCGAGCTGATTGACACTCGCATCAGAGTCATTGGAGTGGATCCTGGTCAAGTCGAGACTGTGAGCTCAGACTCTCATGCTGAGGTATCAATGAAATAATGAGGCTGATTGATATGCAACTAGGAATTCTCTATTGTCAGGTTTTATGGTGACAAGAGCAAAGCTGATGCAGTCTATGCGTGCGTAACCTGTCTTGTATATTTCAATCAATGTCAGACTGACAGGCTTCTAGTGGTTATAATCCTCTTACTCCAGATGATATTGCAGAGGTTATTGTATTTGCTGCTGGCAGAAGAGAAAATGTGGTTCTGGCTGATTCTCTAATTTTTCCAAATCATCAGGTATACAACGTTCCTCTTTCTTTTAACATCCAAGAGTACCGCATAGATACTAATTCGAGATATATAAGGCTGCTGCAACAGTTATGCATAAACGATCTTAGAGGGATAAATATGATCTAGCTAAGAAAGATATTATAAGAGGATAAAAAGATAAAGATTTGCTTAAAATTTACCCCACATTCCTTTACAGAATAGATGGCATTTCAAGAGATTATCACCACAATAGTTCGACGAGGTTATATTTTCACTTTTCAATGTTTAATCTACTTACGAAGATCTGCCCAACCCTAGTTAGCCCCTAAACGCATAACCAGCCGTGTGTATAAAATGTTATATAAGCCATATGCATGTATGAAAAGCGTTTTTAGCAGTGATGCGGGCTGTGAGATTTTCAGCTATTTAATTGATTGGTGGATTAACTGATCTCACTAACCTTTTGGGCAGAAGCTGGTGTATTGAATACTTACCCCCAGCTTCGCTCTAACCGGCAGCTTCTTCGGTCGCCTTAGCCGGCCCACAGCAGCTGCTGGTTACAGGCTTTCTTCCAGGCAGCTACTATAGCGATTCCTTACCACCAAAACGGCTGTTTACACAACTGTTCATATAACGAGGCAATTTTCCAGTACGTTGAACAAGGATACCCTTTCACTACTGCCTCTCGCAGACCTTTTTCTAGCAGAGGAGGTATATATGATATTTAGGAGGCGGCGGCAGCAGATGGTAAGGCCTAGCAGGCCATTTATTCCGGTAAATAATTAAAATTTTATAAACATTTTAAATTATAGCATTCTCAAAAGTAAAAACTGCATTACAGCGCAATTCCAACAGGCCAAATTGTAGGCTGACACAATCCGCACGCCTACGCGTTCAGGTGTGGAGGCGCTCGCTGTGCGAGTTTATGGGGGGTCTATTTGCGGATCTTGACCCCTTCACCGGCTCTCGGCACGTACGGCAAACAGATGACACGTCAATAGAAAAACCCACAAAATCTTGCTTACCAACAATTACACTTGAGAGATGATAGATCTTGGCGAGGAAGAGCCGCGCAACAAGATATGTAACCCTTTTACCTTGAACACTCCAGCCCTCCGTTCCCTCTAGCCCACACCAATCATCTAGAAGTCTCGTGTATCTGCAGGGCGCTTCCAGAGTCGTTTACTCCATTCATCCGCCCCTGTTCGCCATGTCGAAGCTAAATCAGGATCTTGTGGTCGTGGCCACTGTCCAGTGGGACTCTCAAGAAATCGACATCATTCGAAAAGCATTTGAGCCAGCCGAGTTTGTTCATATCCGCAGAGGCGAGCAGCACATTTTTGACCAGGCCATTAAGCGTGCCCAAATTGCCATATTGGCCAGCGACGTCACCCCAGGCATGCTTTCTGATGCGCCAAATCTGATCTGGATTCATTGTGATCACGCTGGTCTCAACAAATCGGCCCGCCCCGAGGTGTTTGAGCGAGGCCTAGTCATCACCAGTTCAGCGGGCCGCTCATCACCTGCACTTGCTCAGCATGCCTTTTTCTTCGCTCTTTCATTAAGGTACGACTCCAGGGGCTTGTTCCAGCGTCAGGTGTCCTGTCAGTGGCATAATGGACGTGAGGAGCTGCGCCTGCGGGGTGCTCTTTGGGGCCAGAGCTTGGGCATCCTGGGCTTTGGCAATACGGGTAAGGAGATGGCCCTGTTGGGCAGAGCCTTTGGCATGCACGTTACCGTTATTAAACGAAGAAAGCTCAGTGGCGACTCCAAGCTACCTGATAACGTCGACGTCATGCTGAGTACCGAGAATGGAGACAGTATAGAGGGACTTCTTGGGTGCGATGTTGTAATGCTCGCAGCTAGCCTCACCGACGAGACATATCATCTGTTTGGAGCGACTCAGTTCAGGCAGATGAAGCCATCCTCTGTCATCATTAACATGGGGAGAGGCTCATTGATTGATGAAACCGCTTTGGTAACCGCCCTGAAGGCTGGCGAAATTGCGGGAGCTGGACTTGATGTATTCGAAGTTGAGCCATTGCCCGAGCAGTCCCCTCTGTGGAAGTTACCCAATGTGGTTATCACGCCTCACTCGACGCCGGGAATGCCAGATCGCACGGCTCGGTCTATAGAGATCATCTGTGACAACATCCGGCGGTTCAAAAACAACCAGCCGTTACTCAACGCATTAGAACAGGGCGATATCTATACTAAGGGTCTTTAACCTGATGGTCTAATGAGTTTAGACTGAATATACCCATACAAATATACATATACTACGCGCTGGTAATCTTCACTACTTGACCTTTGTATACCCGACAGTATCTAAAGGCTTTGGCTTCAGTTTTTCCAATCAGTCAAGATGCCGATGCTATCTCCAGGAGCCGACCGATGGTCTGGAAAAGAGTCTGTCGATACTCCTGACGCTCTTCCAACGTCTGCTGCCCATCACCACCGGCAGTGGGGTCGATGTACACAGGGGAACAGGTGTCCCATCTTGGCGGCCTTGTTCCAAACTCGCCATCACCTGGTGCCAAGTTTACGTATTCGTTGGTAAAAAAGTTCCCCCCAGACCTTGAGAAGACACCCAAGTATTGCTGTATCGGTGGGCTTGTTTCAGCTGGGGCTATGGAAGCAAATGCATCTTGTTGCTGGCTCACGTCCTCATAAGACCAAACTTTGCCCCCGCTCATCAACATGTCAAGGTCCGTAATGGGCTCGTGCGAAACGAAGAGAGGTACATTTGGGCTTAACGTGGTAGGGGCATACGGAAAATCCCAGCAGGTATCAAGGCTGAGAAAGTCTCCGGTATGAGTCTGAGCCGTGTTGAGGTGAATGTTTTCCTGGGTATTGGCTGCAGTCTCTTGGGAGAATGGGATTGCCATATTGATTGCCAAGTCTTCGGACTCCGGCATCTCTGCTGGTTGTTGCAGCCCAGTCGCCTGTGTATTGTGCTCGTCAGTCCGTAGCGTAGCTCCACGACTGCGCTCTGATGATACTGCATTCTCTCGGGCGACTTCGAAGCCATGGCTCTGCGAGGACGGAGCCAGATCTAAGTCAGTATCAAGGTCTGAGCTACACTTAGAGCCTGAAGGTTGGGTGTTGATTTGAACATAATCTCGAGGGATTGCGTGATGTTCCGTTTTACGTGCCTCATCCCCTGGACAGCTCTCTTTCTCAAAGTTGGGTGTCTGGAACGGTTTCTTCACTGGCTGCGTCCGTGGCCGAGGCTGATCATGATTTGAACTGCATTGCTTATAAGTATGGTACGTCGAGCGGATACGCAGTGGCTATCTTGATAAGCACAAGCGTTTGAATGGGCAAAAGCATACCAAAGCATGGCTAGCAGCTGGTTGCCAGCACTTCGTATAAAGGTAGGCACATACTGCTTGTCAGGGCGACCGGCCATTCGAAGGGCAAGTCGAAGGACAAGGTCACGCCTATCACTGCATTGAAGAATTAGAGCACCCGCGAAAGGAAATATACTAGCCCGGTGCGTCATGTGCGTTCCTTGAGGAGCGTCGAGGGCTTCTTGGAAAATGCGGATGGCTATATCCAGCAAATATTTCTTATGGGCCGCCTGTCCCTCAGTTTGCGGTAGTCGGCCAATAATGCGAGATGACATAAGAAGCTGGCAGCTCAGTGCATCATGAACAAGATGCCAGCGGACACCAGGGTTGGAATTTCCAACGCACCACCTTGCGACCCATTTCTCGGTATAATGCACAACCCAGGCCAAATCGGCCTCGAGCTGCAAAGCGGTGGAAGAGGCCGCCGAGGAGGCTTTTCCAAGCCTTCGTCCGACTTCTCTCTAATAATAGAACTCAGTAAAGCAGTACAAGACGTGAAGCATTCACGGTGGCCGGGAAGAACCCTTACCTGGAAGAGATAGAGATGATACAATGCTGGCAGACTTGAAGATGGGTTATCAGCACCAAGGGCAGAAATAGATTGTATATCAGCTTCTTGGAGCTCAAAATAGGACATGTCCAGGGGAGCACGGCCAGAAAACGTGGAAAATCTTTAGAAAAAGGACATCAGCTTGCCTACATAAATAGCGGTGAGGTAGGGGAGCAAGAAGTATCCTACCGATACTCATTTAGTATCATGAATGCTCGAGTTCGCAACTCGTTCCAGTGATCATCCGCCACCTGGTCAGGCGAATTCTCACAGTGACCGCGTGAACCAGATCCGCCAAGTCCTATCTCAGCTGCCATGCGTGGAATCATAGCAGAACGGAGCCATCGCTGTTCGTCTAGCCGTGTTTTTGAGGACCCCCCAAATCGGGATAGTAACTGCCATTAACCATCAGCCGAGATATAAAACAGATTCTGACGGGTGCTGCCTCGTCTCACCACTTGAGCCTGTACTATCTCCAAGGAGCGCGCACCTGTCGAGTAGACGACTAGACTCAGCTTCTCGGCGTGAGCACGCAAATTCAGAGCCTCAACAACGTGGCCGTCATCGCTTTCTGGCAGAGTTGCGATGGCAATAGAGCCAAGTGCCAAGATAGTGGTAGTGAGAAGGGCAGATTGATGGCGGACAAAGTCGAGCGTGTGTAAGTTGGGATCAAGCATCGACCACTGAGGATGAACCATTTTGAAGTATCTGAATTGAGTCAGAAGCCATCCGCAGTGCATGCATGTATGATCTACTCACGCTTTGAACAATGCCGTGGCCCTGGATTCGGTTATCATGCCTCTCTGTAGAGGGTCAATGTCCCTCGCTACGTCGTGCTTAGAGCCCCTGAGGCCATACTCGAAGTACCTCGTCATTTCACCAACAACCTGTTGTAGAGCCTGCGGCGTCCAGTGCTTCAGCAGCTGCGCATCCTCTAGTGGTAACTCGATGGTAGGTAGCGAAGTGACATGACGAATTCTCTTGGCCAGTCCACTCTCGTCCAGCACCCATCCTTGCTTGGCGATCTTAGTGATGGATGGTAACAGGTCTTGGAAACCACCCGATACCTCATTTATATTCTGTGGCTCTCTTTCATTACCCACCGGAAATTGTTCCCCCAGATATCGTAGCAGCTTTCTCGTGAAACGGCTCGAGTTGCCATGCAAATTCTGATCGAGGCTCCTCATCAAGTTATGAGGATCCAGCGGCGTGATTGCTCCCGGTCCGTGAGGCTCTGAACTTTCGCCGCCATCTTGTCCCACATTGTCGGGTCCCGAGTGCGAGTGGGGATCGGATTGCTCGTGTGAACTTTCGGATGTTGCTGTATGTTCGACGTCCAAGATTTGCTGCCATGTTCGGAAACTATCAGATTGTGGCTTGAGTTATCACAGGCCTGGCTGGGACATGGGAGGTCTATATAGTGCACTCACTTCTTGCTCCCCTTCATGCGCCCTCTACGGCTTTCTGGGACGTGACAGGGAATTGACGCAGCAGCACAACGCGTACACGGAGGCGCGAACGGGTTGATGTCGCACCTGGTCTTGGCCTACAAGGCGGAAGCGCTGTAAGCTCAGACGTCCTGGTATGGTAACAACGCTGGAGACGCACTTACCAATCGACACCTATCGTCGGGAATACCCAAGTGAGCCAAGCACGTTTATCTCAGGTCTCCAGTCCGGGTTTTGAGTAATGTACGTACGCTTGACAAGCAACGCTTGAGCGGTTCCTGACGACTCTTTCTTGCTCATCTGCCTCGCCTTGTCGAGCCCTTTTCAAGGGTTTTGCTGCCATGTTCGAGCCAGACATATTGTCTGCCTTGGATTATCAACGAAGCTGACCAGAGGTTGGATAATGCTACAAAGACCTACATCTTCCGGTTGGTCGCCTATTAGTATTGGGTTTTCAGAGGCGAAGGCCAATCAAAAGTGCGGGGTTGCGCAACGGAATCAGAAACGCTCTTGATTGGGCGCCCCCAGCGATGTCTAGGGGTGCCACATTGTTGAGAGTAACTAATTAATGTTAGTGTTTTTTTTTGTCCCTTTGGCTGTGCTGGACGAAGACTCCATTTTATTGCTAATAGCCCGCCCAGTCTAATACTGGTTAGAAATGTCGATAGCTTGTACCAATCAGGCGTCCATAGATTTCCAGGGGTACGTGTACGGTACGCAACCTTAGGCCCACCCTGCATCTATACGCGTATATTGGGAGATGCAATCAGATAACGTATTGACAAATACGATGACCAGTTCATTGAAACGAATACACACACAAAGCATCAGGAATTTCATAGATAGCTACTAAAGAAAAATAATATATAAGAGCATTAAGAGCTGTAATAGCTATAGTATACCGGCTTACTTTTGATAACATCCTTATCATTCTTGTTGTCTTTTATTTTCTCTCTGAATATGATGTTGATCTAGGGTGGGGCAGAATACTGTTAGATTGGCGGCTGGGAATTGTTGGATACGCGAGTAGGGTTGATGTCTAATTAAAATGGTGCTAATTTTTACACTTGAGGATCAAGCTAGTCCCCAGGAGCTTGTTCCTTTTTCTTCTGTCTCTGTTCTGTCCTTTTAGGTGTTTTCCCTGCCACTGGGTATTAATATATCCGTGTTAGATATGCACGAATACGATGGGGTTAGTGTACCCAAGTGTGGACCAGAATGTGGTGATGTCATTGCTTGTTTTTTCCTGGATTCTTAATCTGTCCGAGAGGGGTCTTAGCCCTCTTTTGGATACATGAATAATATTGCAATAAGGGAAGTGGAGCCATTCCCAGCCGCCAATCTGATAATTCAGGGACCCTCAAAATACACGTTTCTTTTATCGAGGCGCTATCACTAATCCAACAGGATTGGGCTCTGCTTTCCTGTATCGAAATATTATTCTTGTATCCAGAAGAGGAGGAGGAATTGAACTAACCCCTCCCTGACGGACTGATTAGAGAATGAAGTTGACAATCACAACATTCTGCTCCACATCTTAATACACTCACCTCATCGTATAGCTGCGTATCCAACATATACTAAATATGAAGCGAAAACAATTTAACTCAACCCTTGAGCATACATGAATAATCTTGCATTCTTCCTTCGTATTCATTCAGTTTAACGCACCTAATCAGTCGATTACCTACAGGGTGATCAATAGAGCCTCTGACGCGGCCAAGTTGAATGAGGCGCTGCCTCCCGTGACATCTACCGTCTCAACCGCAGTCTTTCCCGAGGGTTGACAAGTACTATCGTCGACCGAGATTCCGGCAAATGTGGGCGCTTCTCCATCGTCCTGTCGAGAAAGAGAGCTCTTTGCTGTTAGGCGCATGGCGCTCACCCGTTTGCTTGACAGGTTCTTGAGCACGAACTTTTGAGTTGAGCGAGTACCGTTCCCGTTGAAAAAGTCGGTGTTGATTAACACGAGTTTCTTGACCTTGCCGTTGGAACCGTGGATGGAGTAGCCAGCGTAGTTTGTGCTTCCACCGTCGAGCGCTTGAATTCGAGATCCCCCGGCCATGGCCTGAGCGGCGACGTAACCGCCATAGAAAGGTGACAGGACACCTTTTTCGTTGAACCAAACGTAGTAAGACTTGCCTGCCGTACCTTGGTGGAAGTAGAGACGCTTGATACCGATACTGGCGGCCTGTAAAGCATAGTCGAGGACCCACAGACCGGTTGCAAACGTTTCACCTTGTCCAGGGCTTCCATTGCCGGAGACTAAGAGTTCGCTCACGTTAGCGACTATTACAATTCATAGGGGACTGCTCTGAGTATGCAGCATACCAGAATTGGTCTCGCCGAAAACATAATCAAATCCCCTGGCTTGAGCTGCTTTGACGTCGTCTTTGTAAAGACCGACATTCTTGGTGACATTGATGTGGCTCATCAGGGCATCGGCATTGGGCGGATCTTCCTGGGAGGAAATAGCAGACTGTGGATAGTTGTGATGAGAGAAGACTCTGATATACGTATCCGCGGAAGCATTGGCGTATTTGAAATAGTTGGCCGCTGACCATTCTAGGGTAGGGTTCTGGTAGTAGCTGGCCGCTTGGAAGATACTATTGCGGTTGATTGCTTGACCAATGGCCGCTTGCCATTCGGATTCGGACTCTGCGTCTGTTTCCGGCGTCCATTCGTTTACAGTCGAAGCAATTGGCTGTTTGATAGCCCCGAAAACTGACAAGATGAACAAAATGGTCAATTACCGGCCAAAGACTCTACTTCACATTGTCGTATATCGATCGTGGGTGTCATCTTACCGTCCTACTGCTAGATTAGGTCTTTACATCAACTTTGATATGATAAATTGCATAAAGGACTTACAGGTTCGTTACCAAGCTCCAACGCATACAAGGACGGCAATTGCTTGACTGCAGCCTTGGCAGCTGCGATGGTGTTGGTGATGTTGTTGCCACCTCGATTGAGGCCTTTTAATAAAATAAAGTGGTCAACATCTCGAGATATAACGAAGAGAAAGTCGTAGGCTCACCCCAAACAATTGGCCCTTGGTAATCTGCAACAAGCTGCATAAGCAAAGGTCCATAGGTGCTGATACCTTGACCTGTGGGCGCGGTTCCCGTGATCACATTAGGAACAGCCAGATTGGGGTCGAAAGTGGCATAGTCCCTGAATGAGTCGTCAGCAGCCGTCAGCCAGCCAGGGTTCACACCGCCATATTTACTCAGAAGTTCCTCCTATACGAATAGGAGGCCATTTGCTGCTCACATCCTTGAAAGTGCCAAGACATTTCAGAGTAAGAGGTATACCAGGAAAGTAACCCGGCAGCCCAGCAAAAGGCAACCTAGCGTTGAGTTAATTCAATTTTCTGAATATCAATCTAGATAGATTTGTTGAGTTGGTGGCGTACGAGAAAGATACAGGCGATGGGTCCAATGAAGCGGCGTCGTCAGAAGCAACCCTTGGGACGTTGATGACTACGGGCAGCCCTTCAGCTAGAGCTCCAAGTCGGTCGACGGCGACGGTAATGACGGCATAGAGAGCGGTAAGACGCATGATTGTGGCTTGATTAGTTGTGTCGGAAACATGAACTGATAGGTCCCGACCTCGAGTTTGCAGCGCGTTGAAGTCATATTGTATAGTCCTGCTGCCCCCCCTGTTCAATAGCTAAGCCTAGCGTCACCAGACCATATCCGCGTATGATAGATAATGCGGTACAGAAGCAAGGCAGTCGGTGAGTGCTATGATGCAATTTACGTATCGGATTTCTTTGACTTGCGTAACGCTACGGATTCTAAAAAGATCCACCTGGTACATAATCCCGACCGCAATGGTGGACTATGTGTATGTACTCAGGTACTGTATGGGTACGCCATCTTGTTCATGAACAATGACCCCAAGCCCACTTTAGCACCATGAGATGTGGATCGATTTTGCCCCACCTCATACTAATGCCCGAAATTGCCAAGCCAACCATACCGGCAAGTTGCCGCCAAACCGGGCCGAGACATTCCTAATCCCCTTGGCGAACACCGGGAATCACGGCAAATAGATGGCAAAAGCCACGGTAGGCAACCGAGAACCGAGACAGCCAGAGCCTGACCTGTTTGAACAATGGAACATTGGAATTGGCCACACGGCCTATTGCTAAACTGAAACGCGGGGAATGTGGGGTGCCGTTTCTCCTGCTCTGAGGATTACCCCGGATCGACAATGGAGAGTCGGTTATTGTCTGTTTTGCGGAGAACTGAAGCTTATATCTGGCCATTGGTTTGCCCGCGATATATCTATCTAGGCCACCTCTGGCTGTCTTATCTTGATGCCAGTCTTCATATGCCTCATCTCATCGATCTTGACCCAGCATCTGAGACAACAAGGAGAGCCCTCATACCACCAACATGACCCCCCAGGAACGAACGGCATGGTTTGCCGCCACGGCCGCAGCCATGGTCATGGTGAGTCACATCTCGCCTCTCGATCATGCGAGCATGAGCCAATATCACTAACAATCTACTACAACAGGCTCTTGCAGGATACGACGCATCGACGTTTAATTCGATTCAGGGTTTCGAAACCTTCATCAACCACTTCAAAAAACCCGGAGACGATGCAATTCAGCCAAATATTCTGGGCGGTATCAACACAGGTTTGTCCATCATGGCGGAACCGCGAGGACGGCTCTCCTCTCTCTGTACTGCTCTGTCTCTTTCAGGGCTAACAACTATACAGCCTACCACGTAGGTGCCATTGTCTCTGGACTCTTGATTTCCCCCACCATCTCCAAGAAGTTTGGCCGCAAGATCCCGATTCAGATTGGCACCTCCATTGTCCTGATATCGGTCATGATTCAGACCTTTGCGCCAAACATTGTGTGCTTTATCGCCGGTCGAGTGCTCATGGGCCTGGGTAAAGGTATCAGCATGAACAATGGTCCGACTTACATCGCCGAAATTGCCCCCGCCAAGATTCGTGGAATCATGCTTTCCCTTTGGCAGCGTACGTTCTACCCCGTTTCTTCCTGTTGTATCAAATACTCTGCTGACGGATGGGTGTAGTCTGGTATACTATCGGTGCTTTTATAGTGTACTGGGCAGCATACGGAGCCCAGAGGACCACGCTTGACATGGGTATCTGGCAATGGCGCATTCCGCTGTTTGTCCAGATCCCCATCCCCGTCTTTATTATCGTTTCTATCTTCTTCTGTCCAGAGTCACCGCGATGGCTGGTCGAGAATGATCGTGTTGAGGATGCTCGCTCTGCGCTGACCCGCGTCCGGAACGATCAGATCGACGAGGAGGTGGCCGATATTGTGACGGCTGTCGCTTACGAGAAGTCGACCACCAAGCACTGGGACAAGTGGTGGGCACCTTGTACGTTGACACCCTACTTTGCTGCTGCCTGGAAATTGTTATAGTGAACCTGACTTTGATCTAACTTAATTCTCTCTTGCTAGACTGGACTTTGGTTCGAGAGCCCTCTCTTCTCCGTCGCACCCTTGTGGTTATCTTCATCAATGTCGGCCAGCAGATCTCCGGTAGCTCTTCTCTCAATGCCTACACCACCCTGATCTACAAGTCTGTCTTCAAGAGTACCGAGACGATCGCCCTCATCAACGCTTTGTCAGGAACCTGCTCTATCATCTTTACCCTTAGCTGCACCCTCCTCGTTGACCGAGTGGGCCGACGCTGCATCCTCATGGTTGGTGCAGCCGGTATGTGTATCTCACTCCTGGTTGTCGCCATCCTTGGAATGAAGGTCCCGGAGAGTGCGGATGGAACCCGGCCTTACGGCATGGGCGTGGCTGTGGCCGCCATGTTCTTCCTTTTTATCTTCTTCTACAAGCCATCTTGGGGAGCTACAGTCTGGGTTTACACCTCAGAAATCTTCTCGACAGATGTGCGAGCTCACGGTGTCGCCATTGGCGCCCAGTCACAATCTGTGGCTTCGACCATCCTCAACCAGTTTTTCCCCACATTCTTGAAGAATTGTGGTTTCTACACATTCTTCTTCTTCGTTGGGGTTAACGCACTTTTGCTCGTCGGTGTCTTCTTGTAAGTCATATCCCCATCTGTCTCTTTATCATCTTTGGCTCACATATTATCTCTGCTTTAGCTTTCTTCCAGAGACAAAGGGTGTTCCTCTCGAAGAAATCGATGTCTTGTTTGGTTCGGTCTCCCATAGAGAGAAGGGAGAAGATGTTCTGGAGGGCAAGATGAAGACTGACAGCCTCGAGGGCGAGCCTACAATTGTTCATCACAACGGTTTTACCTCCAAGTAGGTATGATGGACTGCTGAAGGGGGTGCAGCAGATCGCCAACAAATGTTGTGTCGGTATATGACATTAACTAGTTTCTATAACCCATACTATCATTGCTCCTTTCTCAACGATCTCCCACGGGTTCTGATCTGGAAAACAGTCTGCATCGCCTTGAAAGTCGTTCCACCAGTGGTGAGTGAAGCCATCAATATAGCGAGCCATTATTTGGATATGTAATTGAAGAAACACCTAGTAAGATATCTGAGGTTAACTGTGCGCATAGGAAGAGTCGATGTTCGATGAGTTTGAAGTCTCTGCTCCTGTAGACATATTCTTTTGGGGAAGCCTCGACCATCTTATAGAAAATCATTGTCCTAAAGCTCTACCCTGAAGAATGTGCATCGTATGGCCGTAGAAAATCGAAGCTGATACCAGATGTTCTCTGTCCAGGGTATGACAACTAGAGATGGCCGTCAGCATATCGGCGAGAAAAATTGTTGTGCTGCAGCTGAAGTATTGCACTGCCATAACATCTATCCATGCTCGACTCCACCTACGAACTCGTAACTAGATCGAGTAAAGAGTTCCGTGTCCTGATAGCCGGCCGAAACCAAGCCTGCGTATCCGAAACCAAACATACATAGGCAAGCGGGTCTGGGTTTCTCCCAGATGTAGCATTTGTGCGACGTCACCGACTTGTGGCTTCTCACATAAGCATGTACTTAACGAAAACCAAACACTCTATGCATGTGAATAACTGCAGACTAAGGATTGCTGACTGTATTTGGGCTTGAGAGCTAGCATAGGCGAATAACTCAATGTTTTGTAGCCCAATCGAGGCCATTCCGGGGCTGGGGGACTGCTACGCTCTGGCGGTGCGTTTGGTTCAAGACCAGCGACCTATAGGATACCGGGCGCCGAGATATTTTTATATGCAGTGCCTGGGAGGGATAAGGGGGGCTAGGCTTCATTGTAAGGACTACGAGATAGTAATGCACTGATCCTGCGGCTCTTTAATCATTACAAATATGACCTCTAAGTAGATTGATACATACAGGCTAGATATCACCATGGAAATATATAAAGTTCCTACTTGACAACCGGCTTACTGTCAACGGGGGGCGGTCCGCCTCCTCCCTAGCCGAGTCCGGCGCCCCCGATGACCATGGTCCTGGCTCCGAATCGGCCTTGGTCCTGGCCCCGGGCCTGCGTCATCGGGCAAAGCGGTCCCTACCTGTACCCTATACCTGTATCTGGCGCTGGCCTCGCCGGCGGCGCTGTTTGAACTCGTCGACGATGGCGAACTCATCCAATTCGGGCCCGGTAAAAGGGGCGTAGGCGAAGAAGGGTAGCGGCGGGTAGCGAGGCTGCAATATAACCAGGCCTTGTAACAGTACTATGCGCAGGCGCCGCATAAGCTTAAGGAAGCTGTCGGCGGCTAGGTCGCCGTCATCGAGACCGCCTTCTGCCCAGCATTGCCGGCGCGCACGAGCCTCAAAGCGAGGCTCCGTCTTCGATCAAAGTGGTAAAAGAACATAGCGACCAAACAAATAGAAATGAAGACAAAAGTGCTTCGCTTCTAGGTTGTAGCTATTGTTGTACTACCTTAAGTGCTTGATGCCGTTCTTGGATTACCGTCAAGAGACTTGAAGGGTTAAAAAATGTTCATGGACCGCCCTTATGTTCTGCACAGTATGAATCAGGGAGCGAGATGTGGTGAAGTGTTGGAGTATTGGGAAGGATAGAGGTGCCCGTAGCAAGAACATTTAAGATGAATCGCATGTACATATGAAGTCTGATCTTCCGAATTGTCTAGTATTGATGGCCACGGAAGGAGTTACGTGCCACTATTCTTCTAGTCTGCTCCCATTGCATATACCCTCTTCAACGCTTACTACTAATACGATCCTCTCCACGCAGACGATACCGAGTGCACCTCTATCTTCACATCCTTCAAAACGCCGACAGAAAACAGTGACACACCCGTGCTTGAATCCGAAGGAAAGATTTGTGATGTTATCGTCTCCTCGCCATGCCCACCAAACACCTCAACCGATGACCAATCTAGCAGAATGCGTAGTTTAACCTTTCCATCCCTGATAGGCAGCGGAGCGTAGTATACGCCTGGGAACGAGGCGCTGAAAGAAGAATCACCAGAAGATTCGCGATTAACGAACATCTCATTGGTATCAAAGTCATAGCCGATAGCGGTGCCGTATGTTCTGCCGTCCGTTCGCACGTTCAGGCCCAGCATTTTGGACTCTGCGCCAGCAGCAAAGGTCAAGGTTATATCCAAGGCCTTCCCAGACACTGGGAGAGTCAAATTGCCCGTGCGAGTCGAATGCCATTGGTTCTTATACAACATCCTCCTGCCCTCTAAAGTTTGCAGGTTAGGGTGTGGCTTCTGTATCAGGCGCGCCCTCCCGTCGACGGTCTCAAGTGTCAAGACCCGGGGAATGCTCATCGCGCTTCGCCATGGGGAGGTGGGAATGTCCACTGCGTAGGCCCAATCGTTCATCCAGGCGACGGCCACACGCTCGTAATTGGACAGTCCATTGTAGGTGGCGGCGGCGTAGTAATCAGGACCGTAGTCCACCCAGTTAGCTTGTGGCGGGAGTGATTTGTCTGTGAAGACAATTTCGCCTACGTCAAGATGGCCCCAACCTCCCGTGGCACGATCGACAAGTTCGATATATGCAGTCTTGCCAATGAGGCTGGCGACGTTCCAGCTCGCCCATATGACATCGCCTCCGTTGACGCCAGTGGTCGATCGAACCACTTGTCCATCCACAATCAGGTTGATGGCAGTCTCTTGATCCTTTGTCGTTCCATACGTCTCTGGATTGTACGGATTGTTGCAACAGCCGATCTTGAAGGCAATGTATTTCTTGGAGACAGTAAACTTCTTGGAGCTAAGAGATCCAACAGTTTCGTCGCCCTTTTGCCACAACGTAAGCACCTGGCCGTTGCTAGGCTGTTGTTCGACGAAGTCATCAGTTGGTTTCCAGCTTGATTCGGCGAAGCTGGTTTCATTCCAATCTTCAAACACCACACTGTCTTCTGGAGCAGACGTATCGTAAATATTATTGGCATCTGCTGTGAATGTTGTTCCATCAAAAGTGCCGACCACGTACTGGGTTCCTGATCCACCGGCATGTGCCGGGCCGCCAGGATTGAGTCCGATTACCATCACCCACTTGGTTCTGGATTTTTTACCATCCACAGGAAGCTGAAACAAGCTGGGACATTCCCACTGGCCACCAACTGCATTGACAGGGCCAAATTCACTGACATGTTCCCAGGCCGTCAGGTTTTTGGAAGTATAGATAAGCAGTTTATGAAGTTTGGGCAGTGAGACGGTCATGACCCAGTGCTTACTTGGCCCGTACCAAAAGACGAATGGGTCGCGGAAGTTGAGATATTCGTCGGCATATTGGCTGGGAGGCTCTAGGATGACTGGGTTGTCAGGATATTCAGTCCAAGAAAGGCCATTGTCTGTGCTGAAGGCGATTGATTGAGATTCCTGGCCGGTGCGGACGGATTTATTGCTCGGTAGGGTCATATCTGATGTATAATGCGATGTATAGACGGCCACCAGAGGAGGTCTCTTGCCATCTCCAAGACCTGAAGTCAAGGCGTCATCGGAGACGGCACTTCCGGAGTAATACAGTTCATTTAACGATCCTGCTGGAGAATTGAAGGCGTTGAGGGCGACAGGTAGCTCTTTCCAGCGCATCAGATCGTCGCTGACTGCGTGGCCCCAGGAAATATTTCCCCAGACGTCGCCTGTGGGGTTGTACTGAAAGTACATATGATACTTCCCTTTATGATAGATGAGGCCATTGGGGTCATTCATCCAGTTCTTGGCTGGGGTGAAGTGATATTGAGGACGATAGTCCTCGGTGTAGGATGTCGCACTGGCGGTTGCCAGCAAGCAAGGAAAAAGAAGGGAGAGTTTAGGTTGCATCTTTGACTGACTGCGCTGAATTGACTCTTGTACAGTGGAATGGCGAAGAAATCATGGAAGATTTATACATTTCTCATTAGGTCTTGGGAGATCGAAGTGGCGGATCACACTGATTTTTGGTCTCACCCTAGGACGTGAAGGACTTAGTGTTGTCCGTTAGCTGTTGTGGCCTGATCGTATCGAAGCAAGGGCCGATGCCATCTTGATCGATGGTAATTGGTGGCTCTTTCATGGGTTCGGACGATGCGCGATTAAATTTGAACTCATTACAGATGTAGCTGCGTACCAAGATGGAAGAGCACCTTGGTCGAAATTGGATGGTAAGATGTACCCACACTGGCAGATATCCAGAAGCCCTGGCGCCTCTGTAGAAAGCTTCAGTAATCTTCTCGACTGAGTCTAGGTGGCTTGATAGTCGGGCGAAATCTGTGGATAATGCGGGCCCTGGTAACCGTATTTTACCTTCCGTTTTCAGATCACAAGGGTTGTGGGCTCTCACCCAAGGTCCATGCCACTTTCGGTTCATGTCGCTTTGATATGTAGCCATGATCACTTCGATCTTATTGGTTCAGTTAGTACACTTGTTTCTGATCGCGCAAGCGCTCTATAGTTGACAAGACTCATATGAGGCATTTATGTTGAATTGATGCGGAGTTGGGAAGAAAGACCACGACGATGGTATCTCCTCTTCCCTTGTTGATGAGACCAGGTCGGCTAGGCTAGTGTATTTAGTGACGATAGGTGCGCACCGCCATGTGAATCAGTCAAGTATGGCCTTGTACCCAGTGTTTGTCGCCCTAAGGCATTGATATGAGTCAGGAATACGATATTATACGCTGTCTCACTGATGGGAGTGAGGAATGGGAATTAGCGGTCTATGAGAGACTAAGAAATCTCCTTCTTTCGATGCTCGGGCATGAGGAAGGTGAGTATGACGCGAAAAGGGTCCACGGCAATCCGTTCGCTTCTAGCCATTCTAGCGTCTCGGGGGGGCTGTAGGGGGCTTCGAGAAGTACTGTTAAACCTTCTAGCGGCTTTCCAGAAATGCGCGAGACCCCAACTACTGCACCTAGCTACTAGCGTGGCAGCCAAACCTTTCCACCCGACGGGCGGCCCCGCGCCAGCCTGAAGTATGTATGTACAAGTCATACACTCAACAGATGACGACACCGACGGGGCTCTTCCTAACTTACGTTCGCCGGTTTGAGCAGCGCGAAACACCTGTCCGATAGGTGCGATGAGATTGAGTCTTATCACCTGCCCAAATGGTCCGAACAATAAGGAGTGAGAGTTTTCCTAGGCCTTCGTAGTAACCAGGCGCACAGGATTTACTGCATTTCCTTTTCTCTCCTGTATCACTTTCCCACACCCTCTCCCGGTATATTAATCCCCCGCATTCTTTCCTCTTCTATCACTTCCCCGCATCTCCGCAACCCTTTCGTAGTTTTCGCGGGTTCCAGCAGCTGCACCTAGCTGGGCGGCGACCCCGGATCATTAAGGCTGAAGTACTACTGTACCACGCGTGCGCAGGCTTTAATATGGTATTGCTTGGTAAAAGTCACCTTTAGGCGCCTTATCGCATGGAAGGAATCGGGATTTCGCTATTTGTTGTGGCCATACGACGGCCGCTCATTGGTGTTATGCCCTACCAGTCATATGCCGGGACTCAATCTGATTTGGCGGGGGTATACTACGTTGGCTCGTGGAGACTGACGTCGAATAGGCCCTCAGTCAGATTACTCATTTCTTATGTGAACAGCCTATATATAAGTATGAACAATGAGAAGATCTGAACGTTATTTGCTTGCCAGGTAGCATGACACTCTGAAGGCCTATACATTCATCGTTACCATGCTGGGATTTCTCACACTCGTCCCGCAGACGCTGGCGATCCGTCTTTTTTCATTGCTGTTGTTCACCTTGTATGCCAGTGCAGTACCACTTGCTGCCACCAAGACTCGACCCAGCTATCACATCACGCCCGAAAAGAAATGGATGAATGATCCCCAACGTCCATTCTTCCTGGGGGACGAATGGCATCTCTACTACCTATACAACTCCAACTTCGATAGCTCAAACCCCGGTTCAGGGGGGACGGAATGGTACCACATCACGAGCACCGACATGGTGCACTGGACTCGCCGGGGCGTAGTGATTGAGAAATACAAACCAAACCCTCCCAATGGCATCGTCCTTGGTGACATCGAAACCGGCAGCTCCGTGGTCGACACAAACAACACGGCTGGCTTTGGCCGAAATGCCGTCGTGGCCGTTGTTACACAGATGGCAGATGGGGTGCAACAGCAATCTCTTTTCTATTCCATCGACGATGGGTACAGCTTTATCCCTTATGAAGGCAATCCCGTGATGCCAAACCCAAGCCCAGGTGCAAAACCTGCATTTCGAGATCCCAAGATCTTCTGGGATGGCAAAGCGGGGCATTGGGTTATGTCTCTCGCAGAGGGTAGCAAGATTGGTTTCTACACCTCTATAGATCTTAAGACCTGGGCGTATATTTCCGAGTTTAAGCCTGAGAACGCCGGTGTAGACCTGGGCATCCTCGAATGCCCAGATCTATATCAGATCGACCTAGACGGAGACAGCACAAAGCGCACCTGGATTCTCACGTTAGGCGCTAACGGCTACCGCTACAATAGGACGACGGGTACCGCATATTGGACCGGAGAATGGGACGGTAATGGCTTCACAGCCACAAACAGCTTTCCGCAATGGATGGACGACGGGCCTGACTTCTACGCCACGGTCAGCTGGGAAAATCCTAATGACAGATACGGCAGCCGCTATGCCATTGGCTGGATGAATAACTGGGAATACGCAGCTTCGCTGCCTTATTACGCGGATTTCGCTGGCCAGGACAGTTTGGTCCGGGAGGTCAAGCTCAAGACTATCAACGGTTCTCCCACCTTGGTCAGCATCCCAATAGGAGGGTATGAAGACATTGTCGCATCTTCCAAGTCCGTGAGCGAGAAGACCATCACAAAGGATCCTGCGTCTGCATCCCTCCCCAGCGAACTGGAGGAAGGTGCGTACATCATCCGCGCCACGATCTCCAAGAATGACGGCGACAAGGGCAACGAGGTCCGCTTTGTCATCAAATCCGACGGGACTTTCAGCACGACTGTCGGTTACGACTTCCTGCATTCCCAGGCTTTTCTGGTCAGAGACTCCGACGGTTCCGCGACGGATTCCATGGCGGCGGGTCCGAAGCAGGCGTACGATACCGTGCGCACAGCGCCGTATCCTTCAGGAGGGAGTACGGTCAAGCTGGTTATATACGTGGATTGGAATTCGGTGGAGGTGTTCGTGAACGACGGTGTAGCAGTGTTATCGGGGTTGATTTATCCGAATCAAGGGGCCAACGGCGTTCGGGTTGTGTCGGATACAGGAAGTTTGACGTTGGTGTCGTTTAGCTACGCGGCGTGTGAGAGTATTTACTAGTTGTTCGTACAATACCTCCCGACAGCGCCGCGGAAAATGGTAGAGTAAAGACTGGGGTGGTCGTGCCGCTCACTTGGATGCATAGAAACCATTCGCTCCATATCTTCCTGCGGTCTAGTCAAATAAAAGGGAAGGTGAGGAGGGGCAGGGCGGCAAGAAAAGGTGGATACGAATCAGTGCTTTCGTCCTCGACGGACTGTTGAACAAGTCGTGATATTAGGCTTCTCATCCCTCAAGTGTGTGGCGAGTAATGTAAAGCTATCTCCAGTCAGGCGGCTTTTCGGGATTCCGCAGGGCTATCTCTTTCTCAGATGCACAGATGCCGAAGTATTTCGCTCGGTATGAGGCTTTTCAGTTTCATACTTAAAGCACTTTACAACTAGTACCACGAACAATCTGGCATTGCTGGGGCAATAGAGTTATCTATTACTACATTATTTCATCGTTATCGATTATATTAACGTGACGATATTCGTTTAGTGCTCTGCAACTCGCGGTACGATTTTTGTGATCCGCCGTAATCGCCTCTCGCCTCACCGAAAAGCCCTCCTCTAACACCCTTGACTTCCAACAATATAAATAATGGCATCGTTGGGTACGATTACACGGGCTTTATACAATGATCGAGCTTGATGGCGAGTTGAACATTATTGCCAAGGTCATCCACATCTAAGAGTTGTGAAGGGAACCCCCTCTAGCAAGATAAGGTCGCAACCATCCATCAATAAGGGAAAAATCCTTATAGGCAATGAGGCGATGCCATTGTCATCCGGTTCCATGCTCAAGGCGGCCCCAGAAGGACAAGGCCGTTGGTTTCAGGGGAAACAGCCATTGAGGAATACATCGGCGACCAGGTGTGCCGGCGTGTGGTATGGGATGACCGCCCACGCTATCAGATACGCATCTGTGGAGTATGTCCGTATCTGTTGGCGTCAGAAGCAGAACCATACAGCGCCCCATTCATGGTTTTGTGGGCCAGATTCTGTATACCCGTATTCATCCTTGCTAACACCTGCTGTGAATATAGATAAGCTGTTCCGTGCCCCATAATATCCTAATATGACATGCAGGAGTGGGTCAAATATCCCTTGGCCTCCTTTGCGTTTAAAAGTTAGGATATCCAGGTCTACGTTCCATCCACTGAATGGGCACGAATTGAGGTTACGTCGGAGGCGCACTGATCAATATTATTGGCACGCAATTTGATCAAATGATTCTTGACCATACAAATTGCTTCATCTACTTCTTAAATCCCTCATTCCCCGCACAATACATGATAGACCTTCCTTAGTTGATAGCGACCATGGGTCCAGCTTCCTGCACTACCAAACGGGTTCGACAGAGTGTAGGGCGCTTTGCACGCCATAATTTCGGCCATGTCTCAGCCGCTCCTAGTAAAGTTAAGAAGCTTCTTACATCACCGGATTCTCGGCTTCTTCTCACTGCTATGCTCGTGTTTGTTGCAGTGACCAGCTTCTGTACGCCCTGGACCTCCATTTACTACCAAAGACCTGACCAGGAAAATTTGGCGGAAATCCCAGGAAATTATGCAATCCGAATCCCAGGTAGGTTGAATATCAGGGGTGCTTCTCTGGGATACTTGGTTATCTAATTCTAGACGGTTATCTCCACCGCTCAAGATCGAGTACCAATCTAGCTGAGCAGGGTCGTTTTTATTACCTCAGTATGAGGGGGGATGCGTAAACAATTGAATCTGGTACCGCAATTTTCCGCCATTGCTCGGTCATATCCAGTAGACGATATCTTTGCTGTTCACACCAGTTGGCGTGTTCTGCTTCGTTTTCTTCTCGCCCTCCTTTGCAATCGCATGTATATCCCCAGTTCCTCTCCAAGAAACGCTTGGCTGAGTAGACATCTGATTCCAAAAAAGCACCGGTGAGTTTGTTGTAATCAGTGTCGAGCTCGCTTTCTGTATCCAAGACATCCGAGTCAGAGCTGGAGTTGATTTCCTAGACATCTTCAGGCTAATATTCGAGACCAGGCTTTGTTTCGTTTACAGCTCGTTCTCATCATTTCGCAGTCCACTCAAGTTGCCTTCAAATGCTACATTTGAACTCGCATTGGCGCTTCTTCCCTGGTATAACGAATCTGGTGCACAATCCGCCTTGAATGATCTTAACCATTGTTCACACAGTACAGCTCATTGGTCGAGACTACACATATCTCATTATCCCCGGCAGCGTGGCTCATATCACCACATGGATTTCGGTCAGAGAATGAAGGCAATGGCATTTCTGCTAAACTTTCTAGCGAGGTTGAGCGTGATTCCGCTACCATAGGTGATCCTGGGGCGTTATGAAGGCGTTTTGCCTAAAATCCCAGCATTGGGGTTCCTCATTACTCGTGCCGGAGCAGGAATTATAGAATCGTCGGCCTCTTCCAAATGCTCAACTGTCACGCCCAAGCTTTCAGGACAGCAGCTATCATGGAAGATTTCCACGCTTGGCCTTGGCATCTGGTTCTGTATCCGACTGCTAGGTCTGCTAAAAGGAAGCGGATAGTTCTGATCCATTTTGTACCGACTTAGCTTATCTAGTGCGGTTTTGAAGTCGTCTAGAATGATCGTATCGGTGAAGCATTTGAAGATAAATGCAAATTTCCAAAATGGATTGATATAGCCAATCGGGATAACAGGGGTGACGGAGAGAAGATCGACAATGATGAAGATGATACTGAGAGACATGCTCAATAGTAAAAGACCGAAACGGGGGGATATGCGGATAATTTCTAGAGGCCTGAACTCATAACGGTATATTATATTCCAGAAAAGGTTGATGGCCGTAAAGATCCACCAAGGATCGCTAATATATATCAGTTAAATTGCTAAGTATTTCTTAGTAGTGATGCGTACCGGCAGACGGCCTCAAGCGGTCGGGTTGAGGCGAAAAGATGATTATCAGGAGTGTTAAAGTAGATGAAGTTGGCATAGATCTCGAGGACCCAGTAGGGTTGGACTAGTACAATAGTGCCAATATATAAAGCATTATTTCGCTTTGAAAGGAAGGGCTTGTTCTTCATCCAGGCGATGACGTTATGCAGATTCCATGAGATGATGAGGAAAATAACAGTCGAGGAAAGATACCATCCCCAGGCCGGAGGGTCGAAAAAGGTAAAGAATCCATTTGGCATCGCCAGAAGGAGCTTATAAGATTTGTGAGATGGTTATTTATTAATGCGATACCGATAAAGATGCTCACCTCGATCAAGATAAGTTTATGTAACAAGACGCCGCGCCGCATATTAGCTAAGGTGATACCAATCATGATGATCAAAGCCCCAATCATACAGCCTTGCGACCAAGCTTCCAAGGTGAGTTTCGCCGGGCTCGAGGGCCATGCCCCGGGAACTGACATTGTGACACAGCAGGCTAAAGCATGGATGAACAAGAGAGTGGTTCTGTGGGTAACCGAGCGATAAGAAACGAGAGAATAGCTCAGGGTGGAGACGAGACAGTATTAATAGAGATCAACAGGACCTTTACCCCGCCTTTGCTGAACCACTAGTCTCTGATGGGTTCGTCGAGGTGCAGGCCTAGGGCCTTAGCAGGCCACTAATTTGCTCATCCCCACGCCACCGGTGCATGGTGCATCTAGCTAGCTTGTCCATTGTCGCGGGGTTACTCAATGCAACGCTACGACGACGGAGTGGGGGGGGTACGTACTCTTGGTTTCTTCTTTGTAGTTTCCGGGTGGCAGGTCCACGAGTCAACGGCCAACCTGGGAAGACTAAACTAGCCGAGGAGAACAGTAAGCATTCGTCACACCTCATCACATCGCACGCGACGAATCAAATCAAAATCGAGTAGCGCCACGCCATTCGTTGCACATGTTTCGCGACATTACTTGTATGAGAGAGCCCATTCAAAGCGGCATTGTTTCTGCTTATGGTACTCAGATGTACAAGGGTCAAACAAAACCACGCCACCCCTTTCCCAACAGCCCGGAACTGGGTCAATCAGCACCAGCTGGAGCCGAGTGGCCTAAGCGCAATTGACTTCACTGCCAAAGCACCACCACTCGCGACTAGGCTAGGCTAATGTCCTGCGATTCCTGATACCTTGGAAAGATAGTAGCCGAAAACACCGTCCCATCGCTAGCGAAAATCTCAAGCACAGACTTATGAAGGAAGATGTCCACTTGTTGGAACTATTAATATGGAGACCCTTCCGAGTAACCTTTGCCGTTCTAATCTTCTTGGTCCGGCCAGATGCAAGGGTCTTCAGCTGTAGAATCGGATGTTGACCCGAACCACCATCCTTGCAGGTGAACATCTCGCGGGTGATTGACTGCTGCCCAGCCCATCCGTTCACGCGGCTTGGCCACTTGGGACTAGGCCAGTTCGCCATCCAGGTAATGGCTAGATCATGACCTGCTTCGTCCTGGTACCACTGCATAGCATAGGTAGAAGGGCCCGCATCAAAGACCAGGAATCGAGGTCGTCGGATTCGTACAGCTGGACTTGGCCATTTTCACCGTTCGTGGCGCCAACAGCCATCTTCCACTGTGTTATCCGTCGGATCACGGAAAACCTTGAGGTCTCGTAAGAATGGATCTTCTCCCTTAGGAAGGCCCGAGACGACCGGTTCTTTGGCAAGATCAAACTTCTTTCCATCTTTGCTTATTGCCATAATAACACTCTCCCGGACCGCACCACAATCATAAGCGAGGTTAATATAATCAGTCAAGATAAGCCGCAGCTCATTCTTCTTCTTATCAATAACTCCACTCCCAGGAAAGCAACCAGAGTCATCACTCAGATTACTCACTTTAGCAGGATATAAAGTAACCGGCTATTCGCGCCAGTAAACCGCATCAGTGCTCTTAGCGTATACCCAACGTATCGGACCCCACAGCAGAGCCTCTGGGTTATATTGACTAAAGAGGTGATGAGCCCCATGGAACCCAGCTAAACCTGCGGGGTCGTCGATCAGTGGTACTGGGGTCTGATGGAGTCGGCGGCGTAGGAGGAGCAAGCGGAGTAGCTCTGAGGGACTTGGTTTGCCTAACCGAGGATGTTAAACGAGAGGCCTTTGCCGTCCCCAAGAACATGGCAGCCAACATGTATATCATCGATGTTGATGTGGCCCCAGGACTTTGCTGTGCTGCTATTGTAGATGAGGATATGCACCTTCTGACCCTGCCACTTACTTATATCCTAGGTGATATAAACGAGAGCCTTATTATTAGTGGCTATCTGCTTTAGAAGGGGCTTTCCGTCTAAGTCGCATATAAGAGCAACGTAGAGGTAATCAAGGTCATAGCCTCATCCAATCAGAAAACTCAGGGCAGAGCTGGCTCTGAAGGTGCTTGACTGAGTTCGCCAACGGCTTTCTTACCAGCCTGCTTGGTGCCGAGAAGAAGTCTTTTGCCATCTTAGTAAAAGGGACTATCCCGGTAGGATGCATTACTAGAGATAGAGTCCTTGCTGAACGCAGTGCCACTAATAACCTTCCAGCTTTTGAGATCGCCAGTATCGAAACCGGGGTTTTCAGGGTCTAGATAACTCTTGGAATGACAATTCTTGAATTCAGGGAGCGAAGCTTCAGCGACCAAGGTGGCGGTTAATGAGAGAAGAGCCGAGTAGATCATGATAACTTGAGGGGGAAGTAGAGGAGAGGGACAGAGAGAATCAGATCTAGGCAACTGCTGGACTTGCCCTGATCATTCCTTCATTAAGTGCAGTTACATGGAAGCCTTCGTACCTCAAGTGCAAAGCTCGCAAGTCGCAACCTCGGAATACTATCACTCTGGCGCCATGGCCTGAACCGAATGTGCGTATGAGTCTGGAGTACATCGGCCAAAACCAACTTCCTGACTGATAGAGTTGTGGAGAAGGCATGCCGAGAACAGTGACTAGGGTCTAATGAGCTAGAGCTAGTCTAGAAGCACAGCACAAGACGTTCCACGCATGCACGGTCGGGGATATGGCGGGTGGTACGTAGAGCCAAAGCCATTCATACGGTATTATCGGATGATTCGAAGTGGGGGTAAGATCCACGGAAGATGATCCTTGCCGGACCTGAATCCCCTCACAACCTGGTCGTTTTTAACATGCCATAATTCTGACAGAGCTTTGACAATTCTCGCAAACGAGGTGAAGCACGGATCAACTGCTTGCTCAAGCATCGAGATTCATCACTCAGAGTCGCCCGTTGAGCCTTGACCATGCGCTTAGTGCATTGGCCGAGTCTAAACAAACACGGACATGGGCAACAACTCCGGGCCAGCAATCCATTGTGGGAGCTCCATGTGTTATGTTCTCCAATACAATAGGTCAGGCCAAACGGGAAATGACGATCAGCACGCAAGGATGTCAGGCTCGATAGTGGAAATGGAATATGCATGGAAGGACAGAACAGGCTTGAACTCAGACAGTTAACCTTGTCTAGGCTGAGGCTATCGTCTAAGGAAGTACGGATTACGGAATGCATGGGACTCTCAAAATACCATATGTGGACTAGCCGACTTGGGAGCCGTCATGGTACTAGGGTAATGCTCTCGCAATGCAACGCAGCGCTTCGACTGGAATCAATGCAGACGCTAGTAAGCGATGTGTCTGCCAGCGGGTTTCTGGAAGGTGAATGGAAGTTGGGATGACACCTCTAGGCGTCAGAGGAGTCCACTTGCAAGGACCAGTGTTACATCGTGCCTTCTTGCCGGCGCGACAAATGACACCCCTGGACAATCACTGGTAGGGATAAGGCGACATTCGAAATTGTGTCGATCAAGCTTGTTTTTGAACGGCGTGTTAACCCCCATTGGGAATAACTTGATTGTGCGGGGGGGTTGCAAGGAAGCAAATCCACTTCCGTGAGGGGGACGCTGCAGGTAGCTACCCTACTCCTACCAGCCTTCTCTCATCACTTAGACTCCTCATCTACTCCGTATAGGGAAGGTAAAATAGCTCTTGTCTAAACCCAAAATGGCCTAATGTCTGTCGATCTATGGGAATTTATAAGCGATGGCCAAGCAAAGAATTCCGCACGATAGCTCAGCTCCAACAGCCAACAGCCCAACCCCGCACCCAACATGATGCTATCCCCAGTTCCAAGTTCGGTTACAGTTGCATTGTTGCGGGCAGAGATGCAGATGACGGAGACTTGATCGCTCAAGTTAGCCCCGGCTTGGCCGACGTATTCTAGAAACATTCTAGGGTCAAAATCGCCCGACTTCGCTGTAGCAGCTGCTTATCCATGTCGAAGTCACGCATAATCCTGGCTCATTTGTAGAATCTTTGAACCAACGGATGAACTACTTAGTGGTGCGAGAGATGATTGGCTCTATTCGGCGCCGTCGTGCTTCGATATCTCCGGGATTTGTGGCGATGCTTCTCAAAGCTTATCAACACCAGCTTGAGTGAAGTTCAATCACAGTGGATCCCAATGAATGGCTTGGCAGACATGTGAGAAGAACGTCGCCGACTCGTCTTAGTCTTTCCTAAAGCCAGATGCAATCAAAAAGATTGGCAAAGTCACCAATACAGGCTCCAGCTTCTCCATAGGCGCGATCTCCAGAATTCGGCCAAAGATAAGATAAATCTCAAAACTGTGAAGAATCTATAAGAGGGTGGTTGTTTCCACAACCCAGATCATCTTTACAACAGGAATTCCTCTACTCACAGCGGCCAAACATCCTCTTCTTGACTATTTTATCTTCTATCTCAGCAGTAGTTCGGTACACTTCATCACTTTGACGATGGGACTTATCGGCAAAGTGTCTCTTCCAAGGCCCCAAGATGAACCTGGCAAAGCGTGGCCTGCCATCGCCGTCGGCTTCTTCGTTGCCTTTGGTGGTGTTCTCTTTGGGTTTGCCACCTCCTCCCTCTCTCGACAAGCCCAAGGTGACTGACCTGTTCTATAGCTATGATACTGGCACCATTAGCGGTATCCTGGCCATGCCTTACTGGCAGCGTGAATTCAGCACAGGTCACGTTGATGCTGATGGAAACCCCAACGTCACTTCGTCTCAAGAATCAGCCATCGTGTCTATTCTCTCTGCAGGCACTTTTTTCGGTGCCCTCGCCTCGCCTCTCTTGTCTGATTGGCTTGGTCGCCGCCCTGGTTTGATGATCTCGACTTGGGTCTTCAACCTTGGAGTTGTTTTGCACACTATCGCGACTGACATTCCGTTGTTTCTGGCAGGCCGCTTCTTTGCTGGCTTCGGTGTTGGTCTTATCTCTGCTACTAGTATGCACTATGTTTAGCCATGTGGTACAGCGGCTAACTCTCCTCAAGTTCCTCTGTATCAGTCTGAAACAGCACCCAAATGGATCCGTGGTGCCATCGTTGGCTCCTACCAGTGGGCCATCACCATCGGCCTTCTTCTCGCCGCCGTCGTAAACAACGCGACTGCGAAACGGGATGATTCAGGCTCCTATCGAATCCCCATCGCGCTCCAACTCGCTTGGTCTCTTATCCTCTTTAGCGGATTGCTGTTTCTTCCAGAAACTCCACGCTTCCTTGTAAAGAAGAGCCAGATGGACAAGGCGGCAAAGGCTCTCAGCCGCCTTCGAAGATTGCCTGCTGATTCCCCAGAAGTCGCAAATGAACTCAATGAGGTTGTAGCAAACCATGAGTTCGAGATGAGTCTTGGGCAGTCCTCATATCTCCAATGCTTTAAGCCTCCCATGCTCAAGAGGCAACTCACGGGTATGGGCGTTCAGGCGCTACAGCAGCTTACAGGTGAGCACAACACGCGCTATTCCATCTCTCCCACAGCCTCAGGCAACTCCTGACGTTTCTTGAACATTTCTGACTGTTTCCTTAGGCATCAACTTCATCGTAAGTTCAGTGAAAGTTACTTCTAAGAAGCTTCAAGCCCACTGACAATCTTCTAGTTTTATTACGGCACCAAATACTTTCAAAACTCGGGTGTGTCTAGTGGCTTTGTCATCTCAATGATCACTTCAGCTATCAATGTTGCATCGACGGTGCCCGGAATGTATGCAATCGATAAATGGGGACGCCGGCCCATGTTGCTGTGGGGTGCAATTGGCATGTCTATCTCTCAACTGATTGTCGCTGTCTGTGGCACTCTGTCTACCGGGCAGTACGATAACGGCGAGATTTTTATCAAGAACCTCGGCGGGCAGCGAGCGGCTGTGGCCTTTGTTTGCATTTACATCTCCATCTTTGCAGCTACTTGGGGTCCCCTCGTTTGGGTGGTGACCGGAGAGATCTTCCCACTTAAGACACGAGCCAAATCCCTCAGCATCACGACCGCTACAAACTGGCTACTCAACTGGGCTCTGGCTTATTCCACCCCGTTTATGGTCAATTATGGCGATGGAAATGCAAACTTGCAGTCCAAGATCTTTTTTGTGTGGTTCGGCTGCTGTTTCCTATGCATTGCATTTGTTTGGTTCTTCATCTATGAGACAAAGGGGCTCACTTTGGAGCAAGTTGATCAGCTCTATGAAGAAGTAAGTGTCGCTCGTAAGTCGGTTCACTGGGTCCCGTCCTCCTCTTGGGAAGATCGACAGGGCCACAGTATGAAGGATGAGAAGAACGCAGATGTAGAGGAAGTTGGCAATTGAGGGGAACTCGGTGGAAGATGTCACTAGTTTTGGAATCTGGAATCTGGAATCTGGAATCTGGTGAGCTGGAGCTGGCCCTTTGTGGGAACAGTGGTTGTGTCTCAGATTTAGAAGATGTTCGGGGGGACAACAGCAGCCAAGTCTTTTCGCATGTAATCCACATTCTAAATGACAGGCGGGCAGGTTTTGAGGATGGAAAGTTGGCGGTACTGGTGGTTGTTCGAATGTGTTGGTTTCGTCTTCGTCTCTTGTAGGGTGAGTGTTCCATTCATTCAAATAGATTTCTTCTCTAGCTTAGAGATTCCTCACTTCGTATCGCGTCGCGCAAATTGGAAATACTTGTGTGGGCATGCATTACCACCTCCGGACGATTTAGTGACAGTCTGTCCGTATAATCACATAGACAAATATTTAGTGACGAATCTAAACCCAGATCGATTTGGCTCAGTGAAATTACACACAATCAAGGTATTCCGTCAAGCACACAAGCCAAAGGTGCTTATTAGGGACACCCCCAAAGAAATCGGAGGCTGGCGCGCATGTAAGACAGAAAGCTCTTCGCTTAACTGTGAGCAAAGATTAGGATAATATTAAGTAAGAGATTCTTGTGAAACTATGATATGATCCTAACACAATCCTGATTCGACTAGACTTGAGCCCCCCTGAGCCTCAAGGGCCAGCCTCAAGCGGCCAACCCCCCACTGTACCATTGCTGCTAATCGAACCTCCTTTTATTTTGGTCGAAAGCAGAAATAGGAGCGAATGTGTGAATATGGTGTGCCAGAGAAATATGACCCGCCCTATCGCGGAGCCGCACTCAACTCCGCGCGCCCATCTCAATTAAACAGGAATAGAATCATGCTACAATTCTGAGCGTAAACTTTAGACCTCAGTATAGGCAGCAGGCTATGGTGCAACCTTTGGTGTATATGTAGCTAGCATCCATCACACTAAATGCACTTCATGCTGGAACCACTCCTTCACCCTGCCGGATATCTTTGGATTCCGCGGTCTGTATTGGAGAAGTAGCATGGATGATAGTGTTGAATAGGCAGCCACAGGAAACGAGTGTCGCACGATTACGCGTAAATCATCAGAACAGTGTTACAGGTCTGTTGCAGGGTCAGCAGGCCTAGTATCATAGCCTCGCCTCTTTAGCGATAAAAAGGAGCAGAGCAAGAACAACCATGATAAGAAAGAAACAGAAGATAATCATTCCGATCATTATTAGATTATACCAAGCTTCGAGGGCGAGTCGCGCTGGGCTCGAGAGCCATGCCCCAGGGACTGACATCGTCGCGATAAGCTATTACATTAGCAAAAGATTGGTCCTATGGGGTAACCGAAAAATGGAGAGGGGAGAGCTGCGACGGGTGGATGCGTGATTAGTATGTATACAGAATAACGGGCGCAAGCCCCTAGGGTAATCTTGCAAGACTCGTCTGGGATGCAGGTCAGAGTTCGAGACTAACCTGATCTGCACGTTCCCCATGGGGTTGCGATGGGATCATCTCGCAAGTGTGCATGGTACGTCTGTGCATTCTAGCGGGAGCATCATGTAGGACGATGACCTGTTAGGTAGAGGACCCATAAGATATCGAACTAAATTATTGGGCATACAACGGCCGGGTTAACGGCAACCATGTTTGTTTCATATCTTACTAACACTCTTACGGGCCGATTAGTTATCATAAGCGAGACCTCCGCAGACTGAACACTACCCCGCTTGCTTGATTAATAGCTAAAGCTTATGGGTAATATTTAAACGAGATGCTTTGATCTATCTGGCCGAGATATCGATAAGGCTTACTTGTCTGAATTTAAATGAGATGCATCGAGCCAATACACTGGAAGGAATCCCAATCAACTCAAGCTTTAAGCAGTCAATTCTTTAATGTTTACTCGTTCGAGCTTTTGCCCGAGAGAAGAGCGAGTCTCAGGAACTTTCTTCAGGATCTCTATGAGTAATAGTACCCGAACTGGGTGAATGATTACCGTCCAGAATAGTGTGGCTCTATAGTACTTAGGTGTATTTGAGCTAACATGATCACACAAGCCCATCCCCTCTTGAAAGGTCACCAGATCTTACCTTAAATACCAAAGCACAAACTACAATATACAGTTCAAGTTCAGATATCCTTTGTTAACAGTTTTGCTTTTATTTCTCTATGAATTGTGTGTCATTTCCATGATCAACGCAGCTATTTAGTTCTTTCCAAGCTCCTTGGCGCGGTCGGCAGCAGCCTTGACAGCCTTATCCACAATCCCCTTCAGACCAGAGCTCTCAAAGCTGACAAGAGCAGCGTGGGTAGTACCGTTAGGGCTGGTGACGTTCTTTCGCAGCTGAGAGGGCTCATCGGAGGACTCGACGAGCATCTTTCCGGCACCAAGGCAGGTCTGTGTAGCGAGGCGAGTAGCCTGCTCCTCAGAGAGACCGAGACCGATACCGCTGGAGATGAGATGCTCGACGAAAGCGAAGAAATAAGCAGGGCCAGAGCCTAGACATATTAGCGATGTTGCTTTTGTAGGATGTGATGATGAACTTACCGGAGATACCAGTGACGACGTCAAGAAGCTCCTCCTTATCAACCCACTCAGTAGCCTTGCTCACACTCCCCAAAAGCGCAGACGTCAACTCCTTCTCCTCCTTGGTAACATCATCCGCCGCATAGAGCCCACTCGCACCCTCCCCAACAAGCGCAGGCGTATTCGGCATAACACGCACAATATGCGGCGCCTTACCCGCATCGCCCTTGAACCACCGCGCAAGGCTCTCCAGCGTAATACCAGCCGCGATAGAAATAACAACAGGCAGACTATCCCTCTTAGCCCAAGCAGAGCTGAGCTCCTCGCAAACACCCTTTGCGACCTGCGGCTTCACAGCGAGGATGACGACGTCAGCATCAGCGGCGGCTTCTTTGTTGTCCGCGGTGGTTTTGACGCCTAGGTCGGCCATCTTGTTGCGGTTCACGTCCCACGGCTCGGAGACGTAGATGTTGGATTTGGAGATGTTTTTGGCGAGGAGGCCGCCGATAATGGCGGCGGCCATGTTGCCACCGCCTAGGAAGGTAATTTTGGCGTCTTGTAGTGAGGGAGTCATTTTGGATGTGTTCGAGAGAGTGAGTAAAGAGAAAGGGATAAGATGAGGTTAGTGGTGCTTTATTTATTATCGTGGGGTTGAGATTTGGTGATACGTAAAAGTTTGGGGCGATGGCCGACCCCGCATCGGATTAACCCTGCGCTACCCTTTTAGCTTTGGTGGTGAGCGATAACGGCCTGGAATGAACAGCGTGGAGAAGCAATTCGTGACAAATTTGACAGCTTTTCGTCGGCATTGAAAGACAACAAATGATATCTTAGTTCCTAAGTTATTTGCTCCTGATAGAGCCATGATCTCGATCCTTTTTATCTCTTCAGCGCTGCGACTTACGCCTCAAGCTGCTGACAAATTTTTCAATTATCAACCATACTTGTACTGCACTCGTCACATCTGCTGAGAATTTTCTCAAATTAATATCATCTTCTTCTCTCTCGATTAATACACAGATAGACGGAGTGCTAGAGCTAATTGACGGGCTACCAGAGTAAATCTTTATCAACCCCACGCCCTGTCGCTTAGAGGCGGCATTGTCATGATTGAGTGATAAGATAAGAGCAAATGATGAGAATAGCTCAGCGCGTTCGGAACCTGCTGTCGTGACTCAATTGAGGCGATAGATCGGGATATGGAAATCCATACACTTCTGAGTGGATTCATTTTAATTAAAAATAAGATTCTGCTACCCAATTGTCTGTACATGGACAATGATTTAGCTCACGACTTGGCAGGAAGCTTATGAAATTTATTCTCAAGAACTGGAAATGATTTGAAGCTCACCTGATAATGCACATAGGTTAAATTTAATAACGCAGAGAGCTTTATTAGCTTACCGCTTCTTACTGATTCAATTAAATGCCTTCCTTCTGCTCAGACGCCATTAAATCACATTAATCAGTATCTAACCTTTAGTCACAGGGTAGCTTCTTGGGCCTTATCCTTATCGATAGTGACGTCACTGATAACAACTCTTCTAGAGCAACTCATGATAGGTGTCTCAATATTATTCCCATTCATTTGATGTTATTCCAGTAGATACTTAAGATAAAAAAATAAATCATTCTGGTTTAGTTCATCCTTCGCCTAATGACATTCGCCGCCAATGCATTTTACAGCTGACGCTTATCAGGGAACTTGCGGAACATATCAGCAAGCTTATCGATAGGTGCCGCCATGAGTCCCATAACCGACTCAAAAGGCGGATTCTCTCCAGCGCTTGGATGACTCCTCGTCGGCACAAACTGCTTCGTACGAGCAAACTGCGTCGCCAAACTCTCCGTCTCTTGGTCATGCGACTTGATCGCCTGTTCGAGAGCAGGCAAATCTCGGTTCTCTTCCTCTTCAATGTGCTTCTCCAGCAAGCCCCAGATTTCTTTGATCTTGGGAAGATATTCAGGATCTTGGGCTTTGAGGTTCTGGAAGACCTTGAGTAGCTCCTTGACCTATAAACTATCAGTAAAGTGATGAAGTGATGGAGGGGAGGTGAAGGTACCTGATGGTGCTCTTGACGATCTTCATCAGCTAACTGTTTTCCTTTATCGCCCATATACTTCTCCATGGCAGGATAGACAATGAGCTCTTCGCCGATGGAATGACGCGCAAGCTCCCACACGAATTGATTACCGAAGCGCTGCTGGTGGTCGTGGTCGGTAGAGTTGACTACTTCATTGTAGTAGTCCTTAAGCTCGCGATGGTCTTTGACAATGGCGTCTGAGACGGCGGACATGGCTGCGAATTGAAAACGGATAGGTTTCTGGTAAGTGCGGAAGTGTTGAGGTCTGATGGCTGCGCGGAGTTGAGGAGTCAAAATTGCACGGATTGAAGACATGGTGGTTGCGATTAGAATATAGATATCGAGAGCGATGATTACATAGATAAAGAAATATTTGCGATTCTTTGAAGTGCTCTCTCCCTGTCTGTATACATATAAGCTGTGATATGAACACCATGACGGCGAAATGACCAGCTTCACTGTAGTGGTTACTCCCTTTGTGACGGCCATTCCACGACCAACGACGGATTATTCAACACCAACAGTTGATGCCACTGACGATGTTCAAACCTTCGGCCAATGGCAGAGACGAGTAACTTAATTCCTTGCTTTTGATTCGTCTTGTCTTGAACCCTAGAAGAATATATCACTTCTCCGGGCCATTAGCTCCGGATGGAGGACACCGATGTCTCTGATAGGTTTGGGAGAGGCTGGGCATGCGAATGCTGATGTAGAGTGTGACACACGAATTACCCCAAGTCTTTTCGGATATGCGGGTTTAATGAGCTTATTAACGTTGAATGGCCTCCTGGGGTGATAAAAACTTCTGACGTTAAAATAGGGTGCTAAAATTAACTGGTCTGAAGATCTACTAAAATACACTAAACTTACCTAAGTCTTTTCGTCACTTAGGATAATGGTCCTAATTTTTCTTGCCGCCCCTTGAATGGATCGGGATCTGGATCTTGGGGGGTTAGTCTAGCTTGCCATTCATTGTCTTGTCGTTGACCAGATGGTTCGTCTAGCATTCCGCAGCGCGCCCACTATACGCGGAATAACACAGCAAACTTAACCATCACGACGTCAATAAGGGTTGTTAACAGTATCTACGAAGGCAATTACTATTTACAAGGATATTTTAAGCGATGGTACCTGTTTCAGCTACCAACGCCGAGTCTCGACATAAAAATCGCCAAAGCATTACGCCATAGTCAAGTCACAGCTACGCCAACGACTCTGACGGATCAGCCCGTTCAGTATCCACTCGCCCACCGGTGATACAACGTCAAACAATTTTATTTCCAGAGTCATAATGTCATTGACTTAGGTCTTTGGAATCACCGGAGCTTTTCTCCTAGCATGTTCACTATAGCCATTATATCTTGACGGCATGATTACGAACGCGAGTGCGCATCTCGATTGCATGACGACGATTGATAATGTGCTTTTCTACGCATCATAGTGGACACCTGCACGTCGGTAGTTAGGGAGATAGTTGGGGAGATAGCCGATGGATGTAAATAAAATGCTAGATCTGCTCGTGCATATTCTCATCCGAATTCGACATCATTCTTCTCTGATTAAGCATGTCGGCCACTTCTTTCTTACGAAGCGCGATACTCCTCGCTGTAGCGGGTGTCGTCACCGCTGTACCCGTTGTATCAGAGGCTCAGACGACAGTATCATCCTCTGGTCCAGCTGGTACACCTAGACCCTACAGCTTTGTGACTTCTCACGGCCCCTTTAAGGGAACACCTACCACTACTGGTGCGCTCTCAACTACAGTTCTTGCATCAGCTATTCCTGAGCGTCCTCCTCCCCCAGGATCTTTCGACTATCCCGCCAATGGAAAGTTGAACGCTCCCCAGCCTGCACCCTACACTCCAGACGGCGGTGTCGGCACCAATGGCTCTGCACCTGTATATCGCGTACAGAGCGACTTTGACTATCAATCTCTTGCTCTGGCTCTGTATCAAGAGTGGATTGAACTCGATCTCTTCCGCTGGGGTCTCGCAACTTTCTCAAAGGAAGAGTTCGACGCCTACGGCATCAACGATGAAGACCGCTTTCTAATCGAACACATGGCCCGTCAGGAAATCGGCCACGCAACAGTGATTAGCAACATGCTCGGTCCCGAAGCTCCCAAGCAGTGCACGTACAACTACCCCGTCTCCAACGTCCCCGAGTTCATCGACTTCAACCAGAAGCTCACGCGCTGGGGCGAGTCTGGTGTTTACGGGTTCCTGCCGCACTTGAACTCTGGGCCTGCGGCGCAGTTGCTCCTGCAGAGTATTACCATTGAGGCAAGGCAGCAGATGATCTTTAGGCAGTTTGGCGGTACGTTTGCTATGCCAGAGTGGCATACGCCTGGTATTCCGCAAAGCTGGGCGTGGACATTGTTGGCGCCGTATATTTCGAGCTGTCCTTATAACCAGACCAGGCTTGTCTGGCAGAACTTTCCTTCGTTGAATATTCTTAACCAGCCTAACCCTGCGCGCATCAATGGATCGGCTGTGTGGAATGAGACGACTGGTGGATATGCCAATACTTTGTCTACCAAGGACATTGACGACGATGAACTTTGCGTCAACGCTACTGAGACCGGCGAGAACTGCAAGGCCGCAATTACTCACAACCGCACCATCCCCCTCTCATACCCCGGCCGTCAAGTCTTCCTGAACTGGGACGCACCCGGCAAGCCTGTCGGTCCTAACAACAGCTACATCACCTCCACCAACGTCAAGGAGCCCAAGTTCGCTGCGTGGGTATCTCAGCTCAACGTTACATACTCTCCTCTTCAGAACATTAGCCTTGAGGATAGAACGGCGTATACCATCCAGCCTAATGTCTCGACTTGGCAGGGTGATCCCGCTATTAACGGAACTATGTTCCTTGCTTTGACGGATACGGATCTCTATGTTACGCCTTATAACCTTACGATGATTAACCCTCATGTTGCTGCTTTGGCTGTTTACCAGGCTGGTTAAATCCGTACATGGGATTGATGGTTGGACTTTAGCTTAGACCTTGGTCACAGCTGATGATGGGATATGGCTTACGGTTACTTGTATAATTCTATCCTTTGTGTATTATATCACGACTTAATGATCTTCACATATTTACTTGAAACTGGTCTTGAAATGATGAAACTCAATTGCGTGACTATAATGAAATGCTAAAAACAATTTCCCTTGCGACCGTGACTCAGATATCGTCATAACCATACAGACCCTCTTCCAATCCCTTGATCTGCAGCGCCAACAACTTAGAGTAGTAGCGGCACATAGCCAGGTTACCACCATGGTACCAGAATCCAGGATGTCCACTCTTCTGCCAAATAGTCCTCATCTCGCCCTCATCATTGAAGCCCCAAACATCATTCACCTTGTCCGCAATCGCGTCCCCAAACATCACCCTCGTCTGCGTTCTCATGTTCTGATATCCCGTGGCGAAGACAATCTCATCAGCCTCAAGCTCCGAGCCATCCGCAAATCTCAATCCATGCGGCAACACAGTCTCGATCTCTTGTCCGTGCTTAACCTTGATCTTGCCATCGGCGATGAGCTGAGAAGCGCCGACGTCGATGTAGTAACCGCCTCCGCGCTGGAAGTACTTGAGCAAAAGGCCGGCGCCATCGGGGCCTGCGTCGGTCTTGAAACCAGCTTTGTTGAGACCGGAGAGGATATCCTTGTCGAAATCTGCTTGCTTCTGGCATGTTGTGACCGAGAGGGCTTTGAACACGGGGATGGGAAGGCCATGGATAAGAAGGTCGGCGTCATCGACGGGGGGACCGTCCTCGGAGTAGACGCCCTTAAGACCAATGTCGGTGATGGCCTTAGAAGAAACGACATGGGTGCTGGAGCGTTGAACCATGGTGACGTCGTAGCCCTTCTCGAGGAAATCCTGAGCGATATCGTGGCCTGAGTTGCACGATCCAACGACAATGGCCTTCTTACCCTGGCTGTTATCACGAGCACCAGAGAACTCGGAAGAGTGGCAGAGACGATCGCCCTTGAAGTCGGAAATGCCCTTCATGTCAGGCATGTTCTTCTTACCAGAGTGACCAGTAGCCTGGATAAGATGTCGAGGGTGCAGAGTTCGTCGCTCCTTGGTACCGTCGTCTTTGGTTCGCTCAACAGTGACATCCCATCGCTTCTTAGCATCGTCCCACTTTGTCTCAACGAGGGAAGTCTTCATCCAGATGTTGAGCTCAAGAAGAGTGGCATAAGCTTCGAAGAATTGAGCGAGTTTGTCCTTGGGTGTGAAGATGGGCCATTGAGGAGGGAATTGGAGATATGGCATGTGATCGTACCAGACGGGATCGTGAAGGACGAGTTGGTGGTATCGCTTGCGCCAGTTATCGCCTACGCGATCGTTCTGGTCGATTGCGAGGGCTTCGACGCCAAGCATCTTGAGACGAGCAGCGGCTGTGAGACCAGCTTGGCCGGCGCCTAAAATTGTTAGCAACTCATGCATACTTCATTGTAACGTGTAAGGGACTTACCAACGATCAAAACGGCAGGATCGCTACCATCAGCGAAGTCAGCCTCAGCCTCTCGTCGCTGCGCCCAGTTCTTTCGCCCAGGCTTTCCACCATGCTCAACACCACGCGATCGATGATCATTAATCGCCTCCTCAAAACCCTTCAACTCCTGAATTCTCGTATAAAACGTGAAAATTTTCCACTCTCCATTCTCTTCAATCAACCGCGCAAGACCCAGTCCCTTACCGCGCACGGTCTCAATCTCGAAAAAGAACTGTACGCCCTGGACTTCACCAGCCCCATCGATGGGCAGAAACTGGGGCTGTCTCACGGGAGCTGAGCTATCAACCTCAATCTTAGTAAGGCGAAGACCATCCTTTGACTCGGAGCAGGATTTCAGGAATGAGAGGATGTTGGAAGGTCCTTGGACGGTGCGGAAGTTCCAGGATAGGGCAAGATGATCGCGCCAGAAACCATCTTCGGAGAATAGACGGGCGAGAGAGGTGAGGTCTTTGTTCTTGAGGGCTGTGTTGAAGGCGGATACCAGGGAGGTGGCGATTTCTTGAGGGTTTGAGGAGGAGGGCTTTTTGGTTGCGGAGGGGAATTTTGCGAGGGCGATGTTTGTTGAGCCGGGGACTGCCCACGCTCGGGAAGTCCGGGGGATACTCTGAGGAATAACGTCGCCCATTGTGATATTTGTGAATCTTGATGTGAGTTGTAGAGGTAAAGAGGAGGATGAGAGAGAGTTGATGATGGAGTGAACGAAGAGGGGAAGATGGTTGGGTTTAAGTAAGGCAGCCTCAAGTGAAACATGCATAACCAAACGCAAGCCGACAGTTTCCAAGCCCGCTGATCGACGTTACATTACCCTTTACTATTGGGCTATTCCTGTCAAACTCTCATGCTGTGCTTCCCCACGTTTCACTGAAAGCCCGCGCCAACTGTTTCTGTCCCTCCCCCGCTCGGCGCCCCGCACTTTGACGAGCGGTTCCGACTACGGTGCCTACTTTAGCGGAATCGGCTCCGGGAGATCTTCCATTGGCGGTTCCGTACGATTCGGTGCTGAGGAGGAGTAAATCTGGGGTAGTGAAGATCTGGTGATGACTGTCGGGGAGATGGAATATTTGAGGGTGTCGTGACGGGAGGTTGAGAGGATGGCTTCGGCAAATTAAATTGAGTTTGGCTTGCAGGGTGTTTCACCGGTATCGGGTCATACCTGCAGATACGACTGCAGGATTTTAATTCGATGCGTGCCGCTTTTCCTTGTGAAGGTGTAATCGCGAATCCTACAACTCCTCACCGCAAGATAAACGCTCTTTAGGCAGAAATCGTTGGAATAAACTCTGATACCAATGCTGAAGCGACTGCCGCTTCAATACTGGCTGTAATTGGAGGCCCTAGCATGAGACCCTGGGATACGGCAGCAATTGATGCCATTCGGTACATGGTTTGAAGTTACATGGCGTGCCATTGCGATTACCTTATATCTCTTGGCAATTGAGGCTCTTTTAGTGACGTCTAGGATTAGCTCATTCTTGGCCCCGTCAGCATCCTACCACTTTGGGAAGAATGACATGAGATGACTGGCAAGGACTTGTCCGAGCTAGTCAAGTGTTGCGTAGAGTGAGATCTTGGGCTATCTTGTTATTGACTGTATCTATTTGCAGCGCCGCACAAGAGGGTATTGTGCCATATTGCTAGTGGTGCTATTTCATGCCAGGAATAACGTTTTGAAACACAGAGGCCAGGCCTCACTACCGGAAGAATCAGGCCCAAGTGGACGGCATGGAGAAGCTTTCAGTGTACTGTTTATTTAATCCCTCTAACTTTTTAAAACTTGCTTCGTGCGGACCGCAGAGCCTTTGGTGTATTACGAGTAATGTTGCCGTCTTATCTTGTATCACTCCGCACACTAATTACTCATTCAGCTATCTTGATATTACTAGGAATACCTACTTCCCGTATATCTGAGTGCGAAGGCAACTAGATCAATTGTCGAGTCAAATTGCAGCGCAGGAACACGGGTATCCAAGAACACGTGGTTCTATTCGAAGCATTCTTTCTTAAAAGAAGATTCCTTTACGATGACTATACCAAGATAACCTTAGTCATCCATTGCTTCAAGTCTGGTAGGTCCTGGAGATACTCCCCCGGTTGCTGTAAGAAGAAGATTCCGGTCCTTCGATAATAGAATTCCCACTCGCCAGTCCCTTCAACCATCTGTACAACTAGTCCTTGATACTCTGTTCCCGAAAACGACAGATGGCGCAATAATAGCAAGTATGCACGGTTCTTTAAACAGACAGAAGATGCCAGGCTGTCGAGATGAATAGTACAAGTTAATCCTTGCCAAACAGGACTCTCAGTTCCAATAAAAAGCGGTGACGCCCCGGCCAAGGATATTCTGGCTCTGTTTCGTCCGACTCTGTTTCGTCCGACTTTGCATCTTCTGGATCCAGCATATCCAACTTCAGTAGTGGGGCAGTGAAACGGAGTTCTTTGTTCGCTACGCGAGCAAGGCTCTTTTCACGTTGGCTTGATGGAAATCGCTCAAGGTTCTCCATCCCAGTGCCAAATGCCCCTCCTGAACCGACACGTCTGAAGGTAATCTCACCCTTTGACGACAGCCAAGACCAGGTCGGGAATCTGTCAGTAGTATCCAACAACCTTTGTGGGTCTTCTGATCTCCAGAACAACTGTTCAAGGCATCGTGACTCAAAAATACCTGCGAAGTAGTCGACCCCGTGAAGCTTTGACAACTCGCCTGCAATTCCTTCAACAGCTGCGAGTCTGTCGCTAAGAAATGACAGATGCCTCTGAGTGTAGTGTTCTACTAATGCAGGCCAGCCTTCACCTAATGCCTCCTCTTTTTCGGAGCGTAGAATCTGACATATGTACTGTGTCTCATCCTCCGACAACCCAAGTTCCAGCACGCAGTCATTTGTCTTGCGATTCTCTCCTCCGAAACGCGTTTCGCCAAAGGATTATGGAGGTTCTCCCTCGAAGCCGCTTTGGCCCTCCCAGAAGAACCCATTTGAGCATTCCCAGATTAAACCATTGGCTGTCCAGTGAAGAATACGAGGTGAAAGGATCCATTCTTGAAGGCACCAACCTCGTTCGAACAGTGAGCTGGGGAACCTTCGTCTGAAGGCGAAGGGCGACGGTAAGAATTTGTTCGCTGGGTTATACCACTTCTTGAAGCCGTACCGCGCTGCTCGTCGTTCAATTAGTATTCCTTCTGAGCTGTCTTTTGCGTTCGACGCTGCGATACAGCACACAGAGTTGGAATAATAAGATGCCATGCGCATTGACTCCCTCTCCCAATCGGCCATTGCCACATCGTCTTCTTGTTGCGCATTCAGAGTTTTAACATACTGTATAATACATACGGCATCGACCCAAAGATACTGGATCTTCATCAAGCGGATAATTCGGATCGCGTCTTGAATTGACTTTGGAAGAGTGCCGCACTCTATCGTGTTGTGTCTTCCTCTCAGGTTCCGACTTGTTGTTCGTGCAGGATCGTTCCCTGATCCCCAGCAGTAGCTCAAGATGACATATGGCCGTTTTTTGTTTTCCTCTGAAAGATCTTTGGTTTCTACCAGCCGTGCTGTAGACTGAGCAACAGACCCCACGTCTATTAGTCTTGTTGGCATGCTGTACGACTCCGAGTCATCAGACGGACATCTGGGGCAGCTGTTGTGCTTCCCTGAACGTGTACACGCCTCAATCCAAGGGTTTATGCTCTCCTCAATAAGAGCCTTTAAGTCTTCGTCCAAAGTCGACGGCGAAAGCCCTGGGTATTAACTTTAGGATTACGCCTCATCACGCAAAGGTCGGCTATGAATTACTTTTCACCATCGTAATCGATTGAGACGGCTGAATCTCACCATCCCCTTCCATGAACCACATGTGTTCGTCATATTCCACCTCAAAGGAAAGCGACCATTCGCCACGATTATGTTCAATGTTCCAATGTAGGATATCCCTACCCTTCATACCTATCCTTTCATAGACAAGAAGTGAAAAGAACGTTTGACATAGCGGGTAGCCAGTCTCACATGAGTTCTCCAGTTCACCCAAAGTCTCATGATGGTTGAGCGTCCAATTTTCAAACCTATTTTGGCCCGGAATGCCCTTGTAATCATCAGGATTCCAAGATATTGCAAGGCATTTGCCGCACAATTTCCTGTTGGACGCAGGGATCTCTCCCTCGGCTTTAGAATCCAACCGGTCCTGTAGCGTTAATTCGTTCATTGACAGTTGACTTGTACCAAGTATCTCTGAGTGTTGACTGGGAAGTGATTATAGAAGTGAAGTTAGAAATGTCTTAAAACCTTTTGGTAGCTAGAAACACTGATATTCTATACGGTACTGTCATCAGGCCCTGCGCCCAAGTTACAAGACATTGCATTGATGCCTGACGCTCTCACTCCGCAGAATTCCAATATTGGAAAGTTATGCGATTGGACCACTATCCAATAAGTACCTGCACAAGCCTGGATTGGGACAAGAGATTGCAGGCGTGAAGTGCGCCATCAACCTCATTTCCCATTCCGCGCTGTAGGCCAAGCCTGGCGACACGTCACTGCGCTTTGCCTTTTGGTGGGGAGTATCTTGATGTGGATATCATACGACTCATTGCAATTCTCAGATCGCCTGAATATTGGATGGGCGAGAAATGGGAAAAAGGCGAGCCGAAACCATACAGTCACCCAGAGAAGCCTGACATTGTTGTGGTTTTTGAGTAATGCTTAGTCTATACTATTCTTCATGTGGTGGTCAAATCGCCGTACCAATGGACCAAAAGCAAGGGCCAGTTGCCGAGTAATGGAGGAATAAGATGATATATCGTATTCCAATAGTTATTCTTCGATATATTCTCACTACATGAGCCATTTTGCTATCAATTTGTTTCACAATACTCACCACTACTTACCTGAACTATTGACTACGGCATCAGCACTATGATCAATGGCGATCTTTACCTATCAAAGAACTGTCACTGGATGATAGCTGTTTGAACGCCTGCTCTGAATTGTTGACTTTATAGCAACTCGAATACCCAATTAAGCTCGTCCTGCCAATACTCATCCGCCTTTTCAGACCCTACTGCATTTCTCAAAACCACATCATAGGCATACAAAATCGCAAAACAGTCCTTCAAGTATTTCTTCAAACTCTTCCTCGCCTTGTGTTGAACTTCATCCGACCCACCTGCCAACGGATCAATTACCGCCTTGTCCCCTTCAAGAGTACCCTTACGCCAACCGGCAACCCATGGCTCAGTAACCCCAAGAGAATGCCAAAAAGCTCGGTGCGGAATATTCTGTGCAGGGAAGTCATAGTTCTCAAGGGCGTGGTTGCTCAGAAATGACAGCAGCTGTTCAACAGATAGTAACGGCACCCGTTCTGCTGCCCGAGATTCGACAGCTTCAATGAGGTTTAGGAAGATGTACATTTGCAACGCCACGCTAGCAACAAGGTCGAGTCCGAAGGCGTGACCCCAATGAAGACCTCGCAGGTCTGATATTGGAACCTCGATGGACAGACGGACAAGCGCGGATAAAGCCTCCCGACGAGTGGTTTTGTCATCGGCGGTAGCAGCTACAATGACCAGCATCTTTGCCGCGTCGGCCAGGTTGGCATCAGCGGTGCTGTAGCATGGCTCAACATCACTATCTAGATCCTTTGCTCGGCGTTTCCAGTATCCAAGATCCTGATGCGATGAGTTCAGCGGGTTGTGCAGTGCCGAGTTATCCTCATGGGGACCGAGACCGAAGTGGCGCTCAGCGAAGTAGAGGACATCGTCGGAAAAGAGCTTTCCACTGATTTGTGTTGAGTCTGTCTTCGTGGACTCGGTATCTGAGAATTCCCGGATAGTTGCCAAGAAGACGCGGTTAAAGTGGCCGATCACCGCTTTCTGCTCGGGGATATCTAACGCAGCCAGGTTGTAGTTTGCCCCTTGATCAGCTGGCGTAAGTGAGAAATGGGGAGCAATCAAATGCCATGGAATCTTGTGGTCAAGATGCATTTTCAATGGTTGTTAGTGTTGTTGTTGTTGTTGTTGTTGTTAAAAATAAGTGTTTGCGATATCTCGGCTCACAGATGTGAAACTCAAGCGTGTTTTGCATCCATTTCTGTGATTAAAAATATTTCCTTTTGTGTATATATACCCTGAATATTGCATGTTAAGAGCATTCCCCAATGCAATTACCCAACATTCATTATAGTAGTGTATAGAAGCTCTGGAGTGATAACGAGAAACTTAGTATAGCTATTTCGTTTTCGATGATTGTACGTATAACATGTTCTATTCTGGTGGACTGGTGCTGGCTGTCCTTTGGTCTAATCAGCTATTTCCAATGATCTTACTCTGAGTCAGATAGCCTCGATTAATTTTCATATTGCCATTAAAGTTTGCTGGAGCGTTGGGGCCATTGAAAATAGGCCATCAGACTTTCCACTCACGTCAGAGGTAGGTAGCCGTTACATCACGATGTGTCGCCTGAGAAACCCAACGTCGATTGCGGGGAAGGACCATCAACGCCAAACATTCTCTTATTCTTCACTTCAATTGATTCTCTCTCTGACTTCATCAATCCATTTCATCAATCAATCAGTCAAAGTATCAAGATGCTCGTCGCAATGTTGTGGCGGCTCCCTCTTCTGCTGGCTGCGTATGTCGGCGTTGTCGCGGGTGATGGGCAGCAAGTGCTTGGCTCCCATAACACAGATCTGGATCACATCCGCGAGAAGTACTGTCAGCTTCACCGCAATTGAGGACGTCTGCTAACCCGCATAGACTGCTCGAGGCTCAGATCATTCCCACCGTTATTGATGACTTCCCGCCTGCTCTTAGCCTTCGTGTCAAATGGAAGCACGACTCTGCCGCGCTGGGCAATACCCTCAAACCCGATCATCTTAAAAAGGCGCCTGTAATCCATCTTGACAGGGTCGAATCTGACGCTCTCGCCGGTGCCCAACTCTCCAAACACATGTCGTATGTCATCGTCCTCACCGATCCCGACGCGCCATCCCGCGATGACCCCAAATGGTCCGAATTCTGCCACTGGATCGCAGCCAGCTCTAAACTGAAATTCTCATCAGAGTCCAAATCCAAACATCACCTCAAGGACATCATCAAATACAAACCTCCTGCTCCACCGCCAAAGACCGGAAAGCACCGCTATGTCTTCTTCACCTTCATCGCAGCCAATGGAACGACCAAGAAGCTACACCTGAGCAAACCAGAGGAGAGGAAGCACTGGGGATCGGATCATGCAGGCCATGGAGTCCGTGAATGGGCGCATGAGAATGGTCTTATTCCCATCGGTAAGGACGATCTAATTCCCATCTCGTTCACCGAGGTTAACAATATCCAGCTGCGAATTTCATATACGCGGAAAACGACAAGCAGTAGCCCCAAGAACTTCACATGTCATTTCCTAGCTTAATTGATTCGAAAAGGAAGCTCATCCATATAGTTTAAACGGTTCCTTGGTTTTCTCTCTTCATTTGAAGAATGTCATTCGTCGTCGCGGAGGTTGTTCCTGTTTTAGAAACCGAGCGGTTTTAGCATCGTGCAACCCCGCACCAATACACGTTGTCTATCCCACCACGATCTATGCAGATCCAGGTCCTTGAAGCTTAAACAAGCAGGTCGGCATATAATAGGCACTACCGGTCTTGGCGGGTAGAGCGAATGATTTAATCCATCTTTGGAGCGTGACCTTCGGAGCAGAGATCATTACTGCTTTAGGAAGGTACCTCCTAGTCTCGGCATGCGATGATCGGAGGTAAACTACTGCTTTTAACGTTAACTTCGGAGAATCTCTTCTTCGGAGAAGAAGGTTGATGGGCACGAGGTTATGATTATGTATAAATACTTCAGATACTCTTAATCAGTTCTGACTTTCTCGTTCATCAGTGCAGTCATCAAAATGAAGTTCAGCGTTTCTCTCCTCACCCTCATCCCAGCCGTCTTCGCCCTCCCTACAGGTGAAGATGCTGCTGTCTCAAAGCGCCAGAGCGCCAACACCGTGACGGATCAACTCCTCTTCAGCGTCACTCTACCAACATTCACCGCTCGTCGCAACGCCCGTGACCCTCCTACCCTTGACTGGACTTCTGATGGCTGCACTTCTTCCCCCGACAACCCTTTCGGTTTCCCTTTCGTCCCTGCTTGCAACCGCCACGACTTTGGATATAACAACTATCGCAAGCAGAGCCGTTTCACTGTTAGTGCCAAGGCTCGCATTGATAGCAACTTCAAGACCGAGTAAGTCCCACCATTGTGCATCGAGAAAGAGACGGGGCTAATTGTGAATAGTTTGTACTACCAATGCACATCTTCAAGTGCTGCTGGTGTATGCCGTGCTCTGGCTGATGTTTACTACGCTGCTGTTCGTGCTTTCGGTGGTGATGATGCTACTCCCGGCAAGAGAGATGAGGATCTTGTTAAGGAGTATGAGGAGAAGGTTGCGATTTACAACAAGGCTGTTGAAGAAGCACAGGCGAAGGGCGAGCTGCCTCGTCTTGACTAAGAGTCAGAGACTTATTCTGAATACCGGTATATAGTTAAAAATTCGAGAACATATTCATGATCTACTACTAAGCCTGACCTCACTGTTATTCTATGCATTATTACTATTGGTAAAATTGACTAGTGGAAAGTGAAGGTTATTGTGCTATTAACTACTAACGCTGACTCTTAGCCGCCTGCCTGAGTCTTTCCTTATGGTTGACGTACTATCTGTCCCCTGTTTGATAATATTCTCTCAAACTTTGGCCGACTGCATAGACAGGTCCTCGCCCAGAAACTTAGCATCGGCTTGCTCCCATGGATGTTCAACCTCAACCTGTCTAATCATATCCGCATACTTCTCGCTCCTCGGCTTGATGTCATATGGGAAGTCACGAATATGAGAAATCATGCCCGGCGTGATACTTATCTGAGGTTCAATCTCATTGCCACGCCCATCAACAGCCTTTTTTATATCGAACGTCGACAAGAGGCGTGAAATACTGATGAACAGGCTCTCATCGGCGAGGAACCGGCCGGGACAAACTCTGCGACCGAAACCAAATGAGGCAAAGTTGGGATGCGGTTCATTTCGTGGTTCCAGATATCTGTCCGGTTCGAAGGAAGATGGGTCTGAATAGATCGCTGGATCATGGAGGAACCACCATGTCGCTGGCAGGAAGGATGCTCCCTTGGGGATGACGAAATCCTTATAGTGAATATCCTCGTCAGCTGTATGAACTACTCCCATTGCGGTTACCGGGATCCATCGGAGTGTTTCCTTGATCAAGGCATCGACGTAAGGAAGATTATCCCGATCGTCGAATTGGGGAAGTCTATCGGAACCGACAACGGAATCTATCTCTTGTTGTGCCTTCCTCTGAACCTCTGGGAACAGCAACATAGCCAGTACAAAACCACGGATGGATGAGACTGTGGTATCAGCGCCTCCAGCGTACATGACAGCGGCGGTTTGCTTAATGGCGGCCTCGGTCTCTTCATCCACATCGCCATCATGTTGCTTGATAAGCGAAGAGACATATGATCGTCGATTAGACTGCTTTGCGATTTGCTTTTTGACGAAGTCGTACGGCACGTCGACTACCATGCGCATATTGGCGTTCCAGTCTCGTGCTATGCGCTTGAAGGACATTCCAGGAAGTGTTTCTGGGAAATACCGAAGGATCGGCAGGATATCAACCGGCCAGCTCATAGGGACGAACGCAAGAGAGAAATTATGCATCATCTGCTCTATCAAGAGCGCTAGTGGATCCGGTTTGTGCGGCTCGAGGTTGTAGCCGTATGTCATCTTCAGAATTATAGCGCTTGCTTCGCTGGAACGGGAAGTCAGCAAGAGACTGCCGATGAGGAAGTACGGGCACTCGCGTCTTGATATGCGTCGACAACTTCTCAGGTGTCTCCAAGATCCTCAGCAGAAGCCGGCGTGATTCCACGTCTTGAACGTCTCGAAATCGCGATGCCGCGGTTTTCGTGCCCAATTGCTGATGAACTAATTTTCTATGTTGTTTTAATTGTTTCCCGTATGGCTTGAAGCTGAGGATTTGATTGTAGCCGCACATTTCATTTCCAAATACGAACTGTGGCCTTCCTGAAGTCTTTGTGGATGTTTTCTCTAGGATAGCGTTCGCAGCGTCACGGTCGTGAAGAATGATGAGGGATTGGCCGAGGATTGAGACATGGCTGATTGGACCGTACAGGTCTTTGAACTTGATCCAGTGTTGGTATTCTGGGGTTGTCCCATCTGGCATGTCTCTGATGTTGCCGAGGATGGGGAGGGGCTTGGGACCAGGAGGGAGGTTCTTGCGAGGTCTGGTCCGAAGGTAGAGTATTGCGTGGGCAACTCCTACGAGGAAAAGAATTGCAGACAGCATGATTAATTTTGTATGCTCCGGCTAACGCAATAAAAGTTAAATGAGATGCATGAGAGACGAAGCTCCAGGCATCGATTTGAAGATCATGACCGCGAGAGAGCGGCGAGATCTATAGATATACACGTATGCCTCTAAGCCAAGATCAATTCTATGTCACGTTGCTTCAAGACATATTATGGCAAATATCGCGCGTGCCAAACCACGACGAGACCATGTCCTTGTCCTATCTCTGCATGAGGCTTGGGAGGATACAAAGCCACGTCTTGATCTCCCTTAGCATACCTAATGAGGCGAATCATACATAGAATAGAGGGTCGCATTACTACTCGAGTTTGAGGCTTGGTGCATTAAATACCAGTTGTCATGCATATCACAAACACAAATTCGGATTTAAACCAATCGATACACTTCTACGCACATCAAGGATGGGCCGGTGGTGCAGTAGCCGTATATGCGTGTGCTGGTCGACGAGGAGACTCAATGGGAAGTAATTGGAGACACAAAGACATGTCTTATCATTAGACAGACCGGCAGGGCATCCTATACTTTGTAACTCGTGGCTGTTCTATGCTAAGCAAGCCATAGCCCTTATGAAGCAGGTTGTAAGAACTTCCATATCCTTCTCACTGTTGTGAATATTTACTACATAATTCATAATAGTGGTGACATTTGTAATGCATATCAACTGTTTCCATAATAAACGCTGATTCCTGACGGCTCAGGTCGCTGGGCTCTTCCTCCGCTGACCCGGAATATGCGATAGCCCCATTCTGTGCCACTTATTTGCATCCATCGGCATATATCACCTTCCCCGCTGACACCTTCCTGATACACATTCATACTTGACGCAACCCCTCTTCCGTGTGTGCGATAGGGAAATGAGTTGCCCACTGGCCGGTGAAGCTACCAGGGCGCTGCGGTGGAGCTGTTCAGTGTTATTGTCTGCAGAGGAAAATAGCCAATGGGGCTAATATGATGTCAGGACTTTCAACGTCGTTCATCACACACAGTATGTGATGCAAGTTACAGTGCCAGAAAACTACAGTTACAACTCGCAATCAGTGAGCATTTGCCGACATAGTTACCATCTGGTTCAAGCACCAGAGCATCAGCGTCAGTCATTGTCAAAGCGGCGGCTTTCTGAGTCACCTGGGCCTCTAAGTCACTTCTAAATATACCGGAGGTCTTGTAACTGCCAAGATCAGAGAATTGGACGGTGCATCTGATGGTTCCAGAGCAAATAGCTATAGTTGTGTCCGATGCTAATTATACCATCTTAAGTAGAGATAGAAAATACATATAGTTCTAGATGGAAAATGATATTGTTCTTTTACTTTATATAGATGATTTCCAATTGCAAGAAGACTGATCAACTAGATGATAATTAGACACAGGCTGTTTCAATGGAGCGTGAGGGCTTCTGTGGTAAACAGCTAGTAGATGAGCATCCCAATCTGCCCTCGATTCGAGTCGATTAAGCCATTATCACAATCCTCCATGTCTCCCAATGGCGGCAGGTGTAAGATTACATGGACGGGCTCAGTACTATAATGATGGACGATCAATATTATTTTACAAGCCGTAGTAGTTCTTGCTGTTGTTCATGTGGCAATTTGCCAAGGAGAAGAGCTATAAACACAGTGATGACAACAGATTTTGAAACAAGAGTTGGTGTAATTCTTACTTAGACTCAATCCATATCTTTCACCATTCTCTAAAGCTTTAAACTATCACCAACATCCATTTTCCCGAATCCACATTGATTTTAGCTACCCTACGCCTTACCATGACTCGTCCGTTCTAAAGCCGGACCAATCATTCAGCACTTAAACCCGTAACCCCGCTCAGCCAACCAACCATGACTCGCAATGATATCAGACACTAATCTCAAACAAGTAATTAGATTGCCCATTCTCAAGCGGGGCTTGAATTGCGGAGGCTTGGCCGGACATTCACCTTGTTCCCCGCGCAATCTCTCCCTTATCTGCCTCCGGATCGCTGGGCCCGTGACTTGTTTCAGGCCTTGGCATATCTCAACAATGTTAATACCAACGACCAGCGAATCCCCAACTTTACCCTCCAACTATCAAACCCCGAATACAATTATCGACAATGCCAAAGACTCGCGTTCGTGTAGTAGAGGGCTCATGCTGGCCCTGCAAAAAGCGCAGAATTAAATGCGATCTCGCAAAACCAACCTGTTCGCGCTGCGCCAAAGTCGGAGCTGCATGTGATTATAACGAACGGCTCATTCGCTGGAGTACACGGCCTGCCGTTACGGTCCCGGCGATTTATCAGGTTACCACGCGCGATGAGCAACTCGCTGCGTCACTGGCAGTATACGAGAAGCGCTCGTTGGATTACTTTCACGGAAGGTTCTGGCCTTTGTTGACGACTGCTTCGAAACCTTGTGCGCCACCTACCTTTGTTGCGCTGCAGCATCGTGTTGTGTTACTTGCGACGTGTGTTCTTGCTGATTCGCATCGGTGGTTGCAGGATGGACGGAACAGTCGGAGTATTTTGAACGTGAAGAGGATGGAATGCTTGGCTGCGCTGAGAGAAGAGGTCGATGGATGTTGTTCGAAAGAAGATGGTCCTTTGCAGACGTTGCTGTTTGCGGTGCTGTTACTCTACTTCCATGATGGATTCCTCGAATGCGCGCAATCATCAGCATCGACATCAAGTCACAGAGACGGAGTCTTGGCCATCGTCAACCAACTCGGCGGCATGACCACTGTCCTAGGCACAGGCCAAGATCCGCTTCATATGATGCTATCAGAATTTGCGACGACAGATCTCACAAGCGCTATGCTTACAGGAAAACCACCATCATTCCCGCCGGCGATCTGGGAGGTCGTTGACCGAGGACCTGTTTGGTGGGGACGAGATACACAAGGTTATTGCTCCTTGTCAACGGTCTTTCAGCAAATTTCGAGTATGGCGTTTTATCTTGATGCGACGACACGGATGATCGAAGAGTTCTCGATTGAGAGGATACGCATCTTCGAAGCGGCTTTGAGGCCGACGTATGCTTCATTGGCTATTGAAGATTTGACGTCGCCTCGTTCATCACCTGTTGATACACCGTCAACAGAATGCGACACAGAATTAGCACAAGCCTTTAGCCTTGTCCGCATCTTCCAGCATGCCGCACTGATCTACTTGTACCGAGCTGTCTGCGGTCTACCAGCAAACCATGCCCTCGTCCAGCAACATACCCAATCTTGTCTCGACTGTATCTTCAGTATCCAGAAACCGTCGAAAATTCTCAACTGCGCTGTACTACCTATCTGCATAGCAGGAGCGCACTCACAATGCCCAAAGCAACAGCGTCTAGTGCGTGGTCTTGCAGGATTTATTTATGATGAGATACGATTTGCTTCGGTCCATTCAGTCATCGCGGTGTTGGAGGATATTTGGAAACGAGCGCCCGAGGAGGATATGATGTGGAATCAGATGTTTTCGAATTTGAATCCTCAGGCTATTATTCTCTGAGCTCGTCTGTATACTACTGGCGTTGGAGGCGGAGTCTATATAGGAAGCTTGGGTTCATGAAAATCGTCTTCCCGGTGCCGAAATAATAAATCTCTGTTCAATTTGGATTAGAGATCCAATTACCAGTAGTGATAACCCGTTGTAGCCTTTTGCCATCATTATTCTTCTTTCCATACCCAAAATGATCGTAGCATGTCCCTCAAAAGTCCATTTCGATATTTCCCTTGGTCAGGTCATTCCATGACCTCCATGATCCAACCATACCTTATCAATCAACACCAGCTTCACCTCCAACACGCACAACCAATTTCCCTCTCGTCCTCCCCTCCTTCAACCTCGCATACGCCCTCCCCGCATCCTCCAGCCCAAACTCCTCCTCGATAACGGCCTTGATCTTCCCATCCTTCATCCAATCTGCAACTTGCCCAAAGTCCTTCCTGTTCGCTGTCACCGAATGATACTTGAACTTTCTCTTCCCACCACCCAACCATCTCGGTAACAGGGTGATAGTAAGTAGGGATTTGAAGGTCTGAAAGCGTGGTGGCAGACCAACGCAAACATACTGCCCCTCGGGTTTGAGATACTGATGGGACTGCCAGTAGAGATATGGATTGTTGAATACCGTGTCGAGAATGAAGTCAAACCTTTCCTCCTTCTTTCTTAGTACTTCAATGGTGTCTTCGGATTTGTAGTCAACAATCTCATCGGCACCAAGGCTTCGACAAAAGTCAGCGTTGGAAGCGGAGCAAGTGACCGTGACATGAGAACACCCCAAAGCTTTGGCAACTTGAATGGCAAAAACACCAACACCTCCACTGCCACCATTAATAAACGCCCTATCACCCGCTTTCACAAACGGTGACATGCACTGCAACGCCGTTGTTCCACAAATCCCTACACAAGCTGCATCTCTGAGCTTAACATCATCTGGCAACGCTGCCATTCCCTTACTCCCTACAACAACATACTCTGCTAATGTTCCACCAATCGGTAACTCTGTCCTTCCAAATACCTTTTGACCAGACTGAAACTCATTCAGTGTCGTCGAGACAATTGTGCCCGAGAAGTCAAGGCCTGGCGTGACGGGTTTAGAGAACATGAAGTTAGTGAGAGGCATCTCGGCGACTTTGTAGTCGAGATGATTGACCGATGCGTATGCGACTTTGACAAGGGTTTGTCCTTTCGGAAGCGATGAAGCATTCTTGGGGAGCTTCGCGTCGGCGATGAGGGTTAAGTTCTTGTCGATGCCGCCTTTGATTGAGCGCCATTGTGTGGCGCGCATGGTGAGAGGGAGCGTGCTATTCGATGCCATAGCTGCAATTTCTAGACTGACTCTTGGTAAGTATGATAATTATGGGCCACGATCTAAGATTGCATCAGTGCCGTTAGCGAGACTTTATAGAGTTGCTGGTCTTTGGGGTTATGGCTGACGACAACGTGTTGGTGGCACATGATCAGGTGCTGTCATCTTGGCTAAGGTGGTCTGATTGGCGGCCTACCAATACAGACCGAGATGTCAGATTCCGTGCCATTAGGTGGTCTGTTAAGCTTAAATTATTGGCAGTAGTCATATCTGACTTGTGCTCGGGGCCGTTATCAGGAATGCCCTGATAGGCCTGGTCTCATGATTTCTCGCCCTCATTCAAGAGGGTTGTGATTCACGGGGCAGATCGGACTCCGCGGCGCTTCAGAGCTTGGTCATCCGTGGGCTGATGAGAGCGGAATACATGGTGAGACTTATAATCCGACGGCGTAATAAAGGCTTCGTGATCGCAAATGTTTTACTGACCGTTTTCTTGCATATTGTTGCCGTCGGGCGAGTTCGAAGAATGCGTAGACTTTTAGGCATGTTAGTCAAACGGAGTCACTTATGTAGGGAAAAGGAAGTCTAGAATCAATGATCGTGTATTCATTGTTAAAGTTGAAGAAGAATGAAGCAAAGTCTATATGAAACCATCTCCTCCAAATGGGGACAGAGATGGTTGTTTTGGGAGTTGAAGACTATCCAGCTGCCTTTCAAGCCAGCTCCCAGAGCAAGTCATTATCCATCTAGGCAACGACACTGCCAATACTAGAAATCAATCTAGCTCTAAGGATAGTGAGTATATCCATCCTCACCGGGCTGGATAGTGCCGTTAGTAATAGCCGCAGCATGGCCACGAGCCATGTAACCAGCAGCAGGGTAGTACTGTCCAAGCCAAGGGTAGATCTCCTTAGCACCAGGCTTGTTCCTCCAATCGCGCATCAGCTCACAGACAATGGAGAACAAGCTCACAACCTGAACACCAGCATCGCGCATGCGATCGTTGGAAATGTCACGGATAAGAGGGGTCGTAGTGCCGGATGCTTCCATGTTGGCCCAGACGGAGTAACCCGCATCACGGAGGGAGAGAGCGAGGAAGGTGGTGCAGACGTCGGTGGTGATGCCGGCGAGGATAACCTGGGACTTGTTGGTGGCCTTGACGGCGTCGCGGAACTCTTCACTGTCCCAGGCGTTGACTTGGCCTTGGCGTTGGACGAGAGGGGCCTTGGGGTACATTTCGCGGATCTCTCGCATGAGAGGACCGTTGGGGCCTGAGTTGTCAGTAAGAATCTTTGAGATAAGACAGGGTTGAGGACTTACCCTGATCGGCGGAGGTAGTCAGGATAACAGGCATGTCGAAAGCCTGACCAAGAGCAGCGTGAGCCATAGACTGGTGATGATACAGAGTAGGATCCCAATCTCTGGTCAACTGGTAAAGGCCTTCCTGGATATCGACCACGAGGAGAACCTAAAACTGTTAGCATCATGAAGTAACAGATGGTGCCGGATAACTCACGGCATCGTTCTTGTCAAGGCGCTCATACTTGTAACTGCTCTTAGCAAGAGCAGAAACAGAAAGGACGCCAGCGGCGATAATGGCACTGAACTTCATTGTCGAAAGCCTTGGGTTGCTGGTTGGTACTGGAGCTGTGAGATGGCTGTTGAACCTGACGAACTTCCTCTAACTCGGGTTGATATCCAGCTATATATACTCAAGAACTCAACATCAAATACTTCACATGCAGGTTCTGAATTCTGCATACTGCAATCTTTGCATGCTGTAAGATCCTGGAGTGAAAGGTCCTTGATTCCAACGCCAATCCATGCCCAAATGCACAGTCGGAAATGAAGTCCGCCTCAGTCGGCCGAAGCTATCCTCACGCATATTGGCCCAAGCCACCACGGCGCCACGAGAAGCAATACAAATATGCATAAGGTCGGCCCGCTACAAGATCCAGTTGAAGGTGTACCGTAAGCCTTTGGCGCGGGTTTGTCATCATGCAGTCCCCGCTTCACGCAGGGTTTAGTAAGCTGTAGTCACCATCTTTCTCAGCAAAACGCCCCAGTTCGAATGTCACGGCGATGTGAAAAGATGGAGATCTACCGACGGTTAGTGTCTAGTCGGGGATTTATTGACCGTTGAGTTGAGGTTATTTCTTCGTGGCTTGATGATGTTATCGTCGCGGGTCGGCACTGATGCCAGACCCTTGGTGAGCAGGACAGGGATCCCGATGTCCCGATTGGCGGATTGAAGCGATGGCACTTTTTGAAGGCCTCGTTGAGAAACTACTCACTGACGCATGCTTTGATAATACTCTTTGTCCAATACAAGTTGCAGTTGAGTCTCAATTGCCCCTCTTCTGAGTCAGTAGTGTAACGGTTAGGCGGGGAAGATATTGTCATGGATGAGGACCCTTAGACCCTTCTTATCGATACAAGATGATATTATGCATGTGTTATGCAGCACTCGGACATTTCGGACCACGTAAACCTTGAAGGACAAGTCCTCCAGTGACATTATTTTGTTGCGTGACAAATACTGAAGAGGGTTCACGTTACATCACCTTTCTGTGTAACCCGACGATATAGCGACAAATCCAAGTGATTTGGAATGCTTAGATATGACGAATAAGCTGTAGGATAGGAAAGTTCGCCTCAGCCTGCTACCTGAACATTCAAAAGATCCATGTATATGCGTTCTCCAATATTGTTGTCAACATCATCATATATATATTGATATGTAACTTCAGCGTCTGGCCTTTCCAGTGTTGTAAACAAATCGCATAAAGAGAACACGTCTTCTCTTGAATAGATCTGTATGCTCTCCGTAGTCTACAGTAGGGTAGGAGGTCGATTCCAAGGAAGATTATTGCGTTGCGAATCAACAAAATGGATATCGACAAGACAGTCAGACTTGGCTCAAATACTTGGAAAAACTTGATGTCTACATTGACGAATTCTTGAGCTATCCGAAGAAATTGCTACTAGGGTTAAAGTTGTCCCTTGTATAGAAAGCATGCATGCCCAAAATGATAGTATTGAAGTTTGAATCTAGCCCCGAGATAGTAGCCTAGATCTAGAGCCGTCAACGTACTTAATAAACCTTTCAAATAGTCACTTGTTCAATATGTGCTCTTATTTGACATTCTTGAATCCTCCGAAGGCTCTTGAGGGCCTGTAGCCCTTTCCTCAAGACCTGTACACGACCTGGTGACAATTTCGCTTGTGCCTTCTATCAGTTGTTTAATTCTCCTTAGCTTGCTACCGCCCTCATAAATTCTTAGTCGAGGGTTAATGTTTTAAGTATAAAGTTTGAGCATCCTGCATTGATATAGAAAGAGTCTAGAACTTGCTTAATAGAGGATCTCTTTGCGCCTAAATTCTGGGAAAAGAACGCTTTCTGCTAATTTAAGAAGAACTAATAAGCCGGAGGAAGTAAGAATATAAAAGTGGCCCCAAGTTGTGGCATGTAATGATATTTATCTCGTATTTTGCTATTGTGAATCTCACCAAACAGATCTTGTTCCAAATGGTAGGCAAGAGCACAAGTTCTACCGACACCTATTTCATTAACATTAGGTTGGCTCTTCTCGCCTTCCGTCCTCGCGGGTATCCTATGCATCATTGACTGGATTAGTTGAAGCCCTCGGGCCAGAACTCTTCAAGCCACTCATAAGGATCCTCGGGCTCATACGCATTCGTAACCTTGCCCTTGAACTTTGTAATGTTATCCCTTGTCTCGTTATACAAAGCATACTTCTCATCGGGTCCGTTTCCGACATAGTATGGAACAGTCTGCACGTTGTTGCCGATTTCCTTGTCAACAATGCTGGTGACGTTGTCGATTTGAGCATTCTTGAGACGGAACTCATCACCGTAGTTGGGGTTGATCTAAAACTGTTAGAAACATTCGAGGTTCTTGGTGGAAGTGATTCTTACGATGCCCATTCTGAGACCGTCAACGGCAATGACGTTCTGAATCGTGGCGTTGCGCTTGGCTTGGTTGAGGCAGTTGCCGCAAGACTGGTAGAAGGTTCCGAAACCCTCAGCGTAGAAGCCGGTGATGTTGTACTTGCCACCAAGCGAGTTGTCTTGGAAGATCTGCGAATGATTAGAAAATCAGCGTTCTCGCTATTCTTCTTGCATACCTTATCTGTTGCGCTTCGGGCTCCACCGCCAATGACCCTCAACTGGGTGTTCAGGCCCTTGGACGTGAGAGCATCTTCACAAACGTCCTCCCACCAAACTGCACAAGTTAGTATAAGCCAGTCAAAGACAAATAAAGCTGCTCACCATTCTCAACCCAGGCATCACCCAAAGCATGGATACCCTCAGCCTGGTTCTTTCCAATGATGACATTTCGAATAGTCGAACCAGGCAATAAGTTGAACACAGCATCAGCATCAGTGCCCTCAGCTTGTTCATTACAGCTCCCCTCAGGTCGTTCATAGCGCTTCATCTTGCCATCGAAGACCTCGCCAGGCATGATGTACTTGGCATTCTTTAGGACGACTGTCTCCTTGGCGACGGGGAACTTGGTAATGGGGAAGGGGAAGCGTGGTGGTGGCCTTTGGCTGAGATCTCCTTGGGTGGCATCGGTGTCACCTTGCTTGCCATCGCCGGTCTTGGACTGACGGGTGTCAATGACGGCGGCTTGGGCGACGGGGAGGAGAGATAGGAGTAGTGAGGCCTTCATGATGGATTCGAGATGCGACTTCAGTCCTGGTAAGGGTCAAAGGCAAGAGTGCAAGCTCAAAACTTATTGGCAAGAGGTGAGATAGGTAGAGATTAGGATGAAATTGCTGCTTATATATGTTTTTGGCTGATATGGATAATAAGCACTCCATGCTATAACATACCAACCTCAGTTCATCATCCAACCAACAGACTTGGTGCCTGCCCTACCATTTCACCGCTTTGTATGGAACCGATGACATTAGCCTGGTCCTTCGCTCGGTTCACTGCGTGCCAAGACTCTAAGTTAACATGTCATGTCGACACCAAGGACATGTTTCCATGAATCATCGTGCAGCAAACATAAGATCTTCTTCTTGGCATCTTTTCCAGATGCTGTAAAATCCGGGGTTGTTAATTTAGGCTTCTTTGAAGGCTTCGTTTGTATCGTAGATTCATGGTCCATCTGTGGGGGGAGGGAAGACGCGGGGTAAGCTTAATCGAACCTCTGGAAGAAGGCGATTTGTGGTTCCATATTCCTCCGTGCGGGGACCAGCTATTCCACCAGTCACGGACCCGAAATAATAGGCTGGGTCTGATTAACCATAAATTTTGCTCCCGCTTCTTAGTACTTGTTAGCTTGGGATGCTTGTTGGACAGTCTGGGTTGATTCGATCAAGCATTTGTGGGGGAACTGTGCTCAACCTTGAAAGCTTGCATGTGCGGGGCTGGGATCACCCCCAAACTTTCCCTGAGCGATATTGAATCAGGACAATCACATTATCTGGAAGTTAACAATAAACGGCTCTCAAGACTCCATTAGAAGGACTAATTGGATATCGTCAGCAGTGAGAGGCTCTGCTTCTGCCTTTGTTGCTTGTATGAAGGCAGCGTCTCATCTTGGAGTCTCAAGTTGGCATCTTCATTCAACATCAAATTGGAAATAGAGGTGCTTGGCCCCTCATTTGACCTCATGTATTCAAGTGCTAACAGCTTCGTAACATTGGCCTGAGAAGTTCTTCCTCTCTATCAGAGCGTTTAGTGGTCAAGTTACCTGAACTCCAGGCACCATTAGACCGTTCGGGTTTTTGACACCTACTAATTCCGTTCTGCTGGTATTCTCGGTCCCAAGTCATTTTTCCATTGGTTCTGCACCTTGGGTAGATCTACTGATTGACAGGAGAGGCTGTCAACCGATTGGCCTGGATCACTTTCCCCTCGATAGGTTAGGATTGTCCAGATACGTGAATGGAGTTGACCCCAGGTTTTAATAGTGGGCATACATGCCACGATATCTGTATACCTAGTAGCGGTATCCTAGAAGGAAACGCTCAATTGGCATCCCAGCTAATGAAACTCAGTCGAAGGGACTGACGGAGCCATGGTAGACGAAGGAGCCAAAGCCACATCTTAGACATTAGTGAGGGCAAGGTTTGTAATGCCCATATTTGTTAATCTGTGCTCTCTGCCTTGTTTTCGGGCTGGAGATTCTTTCAAAGCTCAGTCCCCTCAGCCTTATCACCGTATCGCAGTGGTGTAGGAACTCCATACCTATCCATGCGTAGGTTCTCGCAAATTAGTCACCTATAACTAAAATGAGACTCGAACATCTTTAGATTCATTTTGACTTCCTAAGGCCTAGATAATGATCATGGCGGCCATCAAATTGTGTGGCTGTGCTCTCGGTATTTCGGGTGATTGTTGCAGCGGTAGATATCTTTCTTGACCGAAATATATTTGGACAGTAAAAGCGAAACAACCCCCAAAATGTGCAAAGGATCAATGATTTAATACGGCAGTACGTCGACAAATGACTGTTTCTGCTCCATCGCATGATTCGAGGAACATCTCAAACATTGGGGGAACTGCTGCTCACTCGCCTTTTCCGTACAAATGGAAAAGCCCATGCATGACGGTATTACCGAAGGCTACCTGGTGCCCCCACAATTTACATTCGAAACTTTGGGGTATGTACGATTTTGGTCTCATGATCGAGCTCCGGATATGGAGTTTATGCATAATTACGTTAAACGTTGAGCTGGGATAATCCATAGGTGTTAGATTGGTGTTCGGCCAGCCGCCCGATATCAACAGTGAACTCGTGGAATGAGGAGTGAATGCCGGGCTCTATCAGCTGAACGTTCTCTTATCGAAGAATCGTATTGTTGAGAAGAATATTTCTTGACTGCCAAGAATTTCCTTTTATCATTACCCCAGATTAACAAGTCACTGCCGGTAATGACAGTGGACGACAGATCGTCACAATCCGGGGTATTTCCAGATCATCCACCAACCACGGCCTCTCAGCCCAGCCAATTCCACCAATGACAACCATCTATGACATCGATCTTTTCCGATTGCAACATCATCCAGACTTGAATGTTTCACATACCTTCACGATGCAAGGTTCTGTACTCAGACAATGTATTCATACTCCAATAGACGCTGTGAGAGGCTCGTGATGGCATCTCCAGAAAAGGCAATCGAAGCATAGACTCCGGGGTCCGAATTCTGAATTGGGGATTGGTGTCTTGCGTGCTACCAGTAGGAATAGTTGTGTTTGAAGTTTAATGAGAGTGATGAAATTCTATAAAGACCTCTTGAGAAGTCGAGATAATAATATCCAAATTATTGAAACCATCCGACTTCGACTTTCCCATAAGTGACTATCCTGACTTACACAAGACTTCGGAAACAACCAGCATCATGAAGTTCACTTCAGCCATCACTACCCTCTTTGCCACCTTGGCAGTTGCTTCCCCACTTGAGAGCCGCGATGCCCTCCTCAAGCGCCAAGCTGCAGAGCCTTGCACCGTCGGATACTGCACCCAGAACGGCGGAACCACTGGCGGTGCCAAGGGCTCGACTGTCACTGTCACTACAGTCGCCGCTCTCATCGAAGCTGCTAAGCGCACCGAACCTCTCACCATTATCGTCTCTGGCAAGTTGACAGGCAGTGATAGAGTTCGACCTGCATCTGACAAGACCATCATTGGTGCTGCCGGAAGCTGTAAGTCAACGCTCCTGCTGTTGGGGTAGTCTGAGCTGATGATTTGTAGCAATCACTGGTGTTGGCTTCTATGTGCGTCGCCAGAAGAACGTCATTCTTCGAAACCTCAAGATCGCCAAGGTTGATGCTTCCAACGGCGATGCTATTGGCATCGATGAGTCTACTAACGTTTGGGTTGATCACTGCGACCTCTCCGGTGATCTGAGTCTTGGAAAGGATGACCTTGATGGCCTTCTTGACATTTCCCATGGTGCTGATTGGATTACTGTCTCCAACACCTACTTCCACGATCACGTAAGTTGACCTCGTTTCTAAGCCAAATATTGTTGTTTGCTGACCCTCGGCTTCAGTGGAAGGGCTCTCTGATCGGCCACTCCGACAGCAACGCCTCAGAGGACAAGGGCAAGCTCCACATCACCTACGCGAACAACTACTGGAAGAACGTCAGCAGCCGCCAGCCCCTCATCCGCTTCGCTACCGTCCACCTCGTCAACAACTACTGGGACGGCATTCTTCTTTCCGGTGTCAACACCCGCATGGGCGCTCAAGTTCTCGTCCAGAGCTCTGCTTTCGCCAACTCTGTTGAGCGCGCTATTTTCTTTGCTGATTCCAAGGAGACTGGTTATGCTGTTGTTGAGGATGTCAACCTTGGTGGTTCGGTCAACTCTGCTCCTAAGGGCACTCTCACTTCTGCTTCGCTTCCATACAAGGTTACACTTCTGGGATCCGGAAAGGTTGCTTCCACTATTCCTGGCACTGCTGGTCAGAAGCTGTAAGAAGGGGTTCACGAGAGCGCCGGTAACTGAAGGGGGATGTTTGGAGGTTAGCAAGGTGCCATGGGTTTGGAAATCGGAGAGACTGAGTATGAAGAACGAATTGAACGATCTGGTGGTCATTGCTTCACTATTGCTTCGAACTCTATGACCAGCGATACATATATCTCAAGGGCCCAATACTGAGTTCAAACACTGTATAATATCCCATGCACAGGATAGTGATAGAAGATGTAAGATTAATGGCCATATATGTGTAAAAGCGTTTCATCAAGTTCGAAGAAGAATAAATATCATAGCAAGATCCCTTTGCATCCCGAGCTCATAAGATCGGGGCTTGAACTTGGTTGACCTGATAATTCCCAACAATGAGATCTCAGTGTCTGACTATGATGATCGGTAACATACCGTAGCTTAACCAACCAGCTTAGGGCCAATGTCATACAGAGAAACATCATCCAGACCAACAGAGAAAGTGACCTTCTTTCCAGTGGTACATCGAAGTCTCATTGTAATCGTAACATCCTCATCTACGGGCGTGAAATCGACGAAGAGCGGCTTGTATGTACCCAAGTCCGTAAAGTCGAGGCGCCACTGAGACAGGATCGTGCTCTCCTGCAGAGCTTGGATGACGCAGATGGTGCTTTCTTCCTTGACAGGCGCGGGAGTGTTGAAAACGGTAGCATAGGTTGTAAGACGGTAGAGTCGCTCGGTATCGAGATCGTTGACGGTTTGGTTCAGTTGATTGCCGCCGACGGCTTCGGAGTCATCGACATCGTATTGGCTGCTTCTTATTGGTAATGCTCTGGAACGGGTTATTGGGAAGACTTACACGTATTTGTTGCCGGAACGAGCTCGTTCAGGGTCGTTCTTGATGTCACTGGTTCGAAGACTCCAATCCGTGTTGGGGCTATCCTCAAAGTCGCCGTTCTGGATGTAGTTCGTGACCTCAGGAGCCTCGGAGGTAGTTGTCGCAGCCTCGCTGGTGGCCGCAGAGGTGATAGTAGTGAAACCCGTAGTCGCAGTAGCGGTCCCCGATTCAGTGAAAGTAGTAACGAAAGTAACCGTTGTCTCAATTGCCGAGGTCTCAGTGGCAGTCGCGGAGTCGGTGCTCAAAGTCTCGACGCTCGTAGTTGCTGTAGTCGAGGGCAGACCAGTCGTAGTCGATCGATCGGGATGGCACAGCGGACGAGCGCTAGCAGGGAGCAGCGCAGCGCCGAGAACAGCGGCGACAGAAATCCAACGCATCCTGAAGATTAAAGAGAGTAATGGTAGCGTTGTTGTATAAACGAGTGTACGAACGGCAAACGTTGAAGAGAGGAAGAAGGTTCTCCTCGAAAAGGAGACTACATTTTAAGAATTGGACCGGACTGAGTTTTAGCTCCGGCCTCCCACATGACATGAGGCAGAGTTGGTTATTTTTGCATGCCAAGGCAATCATTAAGTGAGCAAAGCAAACATTTTGGTGAAGGGTACCTTGCAGACGAAACAATAGTTTCGCGACTCTAGCCAGAAAGATCTTAAGATCCTGTCAACTTGAGTTAGCGCATCGTTGGTTCACCTGTCATTTGCTGCAGGTGGTCAGCTAGATTCGATAGTTTCAACGGATTTCCAGGGGGGAGCTCAGCGCTAAGGGCGTAACTGACGGGGGCCTAACCACTGTTCGGGCCTTAGGTGCGTCGCTGACGGAGGCTTTGATAAGGATCGGCCCCTAAGCTGAAAATTGGGACGATAACCGATAAGATTCACTCAGGGGGAATCTTCAGCTTTTCTGAAATCAACGCTCACCCAGGACTGGCGATCGATGAAGCCGTTCAGTTTCCCTTTCGCTCTTTCATTCTTTCTTGTGATCTCTTACTTCTTCTAAACTTTTAAACGTCCGTTTGGGTTGGCGGTGGAGAATAATGCAGAGATCGGTCCAGAAAGCCATCATTTGGCTGGGAGCCATTTTCATCACCTACCATGTCTTTTCACTTCTGTTTTCCCGACGAGCCTCACAACCTAGTCACTCAGACCCCAATCTACAAAAGGCTCCCGCCAAGCTAAAAGGCGACCCGCTACGAGCCAAAGCGATAGTCGAAGCGTTCAGGTTTTCGTGGAATAAATATGAGGAATTTGCGGCACCTCATGATACGTTGTTGCCAATCAGTAAGACCTTTGAGGATGATCGGTAAGTCCATACCTTCTCAAGGAGCTGTGGGGCAGTTACTGACATGTCATAAGAAATGGCTGGGGCGCGACGGCGGTTGATGGGCTGAGTACAGCCATTATCATGGAGGACGCTGAGATCGTGGATAAGATTCTCAGACAGATCATGCTCACAGACTTTACTGTGACTGTTGTGCCTGATCAACCCATCTCACTTTTCGAAACGACTATTCGTTATCTTGGGGGTCTTTTATCAGGCAAGCATCCAACCTAAATACCAAATTCCTCCTCCTAATCATATAAATAGCATTCGATTTACTATCTGGGTCATACAAACACCTCTGTACAGACATGTACTTGAGAAACAATCTGCTAAAAGCGGCAGTCATTCTTGCAGACAGACTCAGCATCGCCTTCGACACACCATCCGGCATTCCCGACGATGAGATTATCTTCAATCCTCAGCTCCGTCGATTCGGCAACATCGACAACTCCATCACTTGTTTCGGGACACTTGTCCTCGAATGGACTCGATTAAGTGATTTGACTGGCAACCAGACATACGCCAAGCTCGCCCAGAGAGCCCAAGATCATTTAATCCATCCCAAGACGAAGCAGAGTTTTACACTTCCGGGTCTGATTGGGACGTACGTCAAGCTCAAAGATGGCTACTTTGGTGATTATCAGGCTGGTTGGGGAGGTGGCTCGGATAGCTACTATGAGTATCTGATCAAGATGTATGCGTACGATTCAGTTGCTTTTGCGGAGTTTGGAGAGAGCTGGATTCAAGCGGCCGAATCGTCCATGTTGTACCTGGCTTCTTCGCCATCAACAAGACCGGATCTGACGTTCCTGGGAGAAATGCGTGGAAACACCATGATCCCTATCTCAAGTCATCGTAAGTCTTTATCCTAGCTGAAGCTATTGTGTAGCAGCCAGTCTAACATTTGCAGTGGCGAGTGTTTGTGGCGGCTCTCTAATCCTCGGTGGGCTACTTCTCCAGAACCAAACATTCGTTGACTTTGGCGTCAAACTCTCGGAGTCATACTATGAAGTCTATCGCCAAAGCCCCAGTGGTATCGGTCCCGAAGTCTTCCGCTGGGTCGACGACGGCCGTCAGCCTCTGGCTAAGGCATCATCCAAACGTCTCCCCGCTCCAAAATGGCAATCCTTCTACGAGAAAAGCGGCTACTATCACACAAACGCTGAGTACATCCTTCGCCCCGAAACCATCGAAAGTCTTTACTACGCCTACCGCGCCACCGGTGATCACAAATACCAAGACTGGGCATGGGAGGCATTTGAGGCATTGAACCGGATGTGTAAGATTGAGGGAGGATATACGGGATTGAAGAGTGTTATGAAGACGAAGGATGATAAGACGAGGAAGTTTGTTGACAAGATGGAGAGTTTTTGGTTGGCGGAGACGTTGAAGTATTTGTATTTGATGTTTGCGGAGGATTCGGAGTTGCAGGTTAGGAGTGATGGGAAGATGAAGTATGTGCTTAACACGGAGGCTCATCCGCTACTTGTACGAGGAAAGTAGTTAACTATTTGAGACAGAAAGAAGAAATGACTGGTCATTCAATTCGAATTATCGCGCAGTGGTGTGCATGCCCGACCCGGTTGAAGGTTTAAACAGTAAAGCCGTCACGATTAACAGATCTTGACAATCACGGCAATGATAAGAAGCAGGAGACATCCAGGACTCTCGTTGTCTCTCTGAGGGTCTAGTGTTACATCATGAAGCAAACAGATCATCTGTAAGCACCAAGGTAATCTCATGGATGTAAGTCTTGAATCCCTCGTCGTTAATCTGGCTTACCCTGAAGTCACTCGTATAGCAGCCCGGTACAGCCATGTTGAAGCTACCTACGGGTAGATCCGCCGAGAATAAAGGGGGTTTTAGAATATGGAATCAAATCTCACGAGCTTTTCACACGTTGCGAAACGCTGTTTGGCTGGCATAATCGGTTTTGACCGGAACAGGACAGAATATCCGCGCCAGTTGAGTAATGCATCCATCGAGCTAATATTCTAGACGAAAGCAAAATCCTTACGCGCCACCTCACCCAGCAATTATGCATATCGCTATGCATACGTATACAAAGCCTTACCCCGACAAACAGCATCCCCAGCATTGCACATGGCGCATCTGGGGTAAACCGCTCAACTCCCGAGGTCCCCCAATCAACCCGCCAAAAACAATCAACCACCTTACTTATCCAGTAATGATCACCAGCGCACATGATGCCTCGTATCCATCTCGAACCCAAAAACTTGCGATCCAGATAATCTTTTATCCACTACATTTTTGCGCGCGAATAAAAGCTCGGCGTTTATGCGGAGTATAACCTAAAAACATGGCGCGTGTAACGAAACATTTGCAGGGGTCGGTTTGCTACCCCAGAAGGGATAGGAAATGTCGATCCGGGGTAATAACTACCGAATGACGTCGAAAAGAAATAGTAAACGACCGTGTTATAGTTTGCCAAGCGACAGAATAGGATTGATTGATGAGAGGTCCGTGGACTAATGGAGGCAATTGAGGACATTGGGTGGAGATCGTGAAGGAGCCAAGTTTGGTCAGGTTGGAAAGATGTGCGGTGTATATAAAGGACGACAGTATCGCGACCATTCATCTTAGGAGACATCCCCTACGGCTCTCTCATCTCTGCGCCAGGGCCATTGCCATTCTTCACCATGTTGCCCCGTCTTCAATCCCTCTCCCTAGCTCTCCTCTCCCTCGCCACGGGCATCCACTCCCACGAAGCCCTCTCCTCCCTCAACGTCCGCAACCTCGAGGACATCCGCAGCCACATCACACTCCCCTCCACCTCAAACGGGCACTCCATCACCTGGCGCAGCAGCGATCCTTCCATCATCAGCCACGATGGTCTCGTGAAGCGTCAACCCACCACCTCCGACGTCCTCCTCGTCGCGTCCCTCGAAGTAGACGGCCAATTGCACGAGCGCGAGTTTAACGCTTCGGTTCGTCAGGCCGTTCAACAAGATCCGTATGAGGCTTATGCGTTTTCGTACTTTACGGGTAATTCGAAACAGGGAGAGAATATCTACTTTGCTGCCAGCAAGGGAAATAATGCGTTGGATTGGCAGGAGCTTAATGGCGGACAGCCTGTTATTACGTCGAAGCTGGGTACGAAGGGGTTGAGAGATCCTTTTGTTATTCGATCTGTTGAAGGTGACAAGTTTTTCATGATTGCGACGGATTTGTCTATTGGCAGTGGAACTTCATGGGGCGATGCAGTCCGCAAGGGAAGTTTGTACCTTGAGATCTGGGAGTCGGATGATCTTGTCACATGGTCTGAGCAGCGACACGTCAAGGTTTCTCCCGACAACGCCGGGAATACCTGGGCGCCTGAGGCGTTCTGGGACGATGAGAAGAACTCATACGTTGTCTTCTGGGCATCATCGCTGTACAACACAGCTGATCACTCAGACAACTCTTATCACCGCATGCTCTACTCTCTCACCCGCGACTTCGTCACATTCTCCAAGGCTGAGATCTGGCAAGACAGCAAGACCTCCCGCATTGACACCACCGTTCTCAAGTCTGGCAACTCATTCTATCGCTTCACTAAAGACGAGGCATCAGCCAGCGGCTGCACAGACATCATTCAAGAGAAGTCCTCCAACCTGCTTGCCCCCGTTGACGGGTGGACCGTTCAAGCTACTTGCATTGGCAAAAACGCTGGTCTTCAAGCTGTTGAGGGTCCTACTGCTTTCAAGGGTAACGCTGGTGATGCCAATGGCGAGAAGTTTTATCTTTTTGTGGATGAGTATGGTGGTAAGGGTTATGTGCCTCTTGAGACTAGCGATTTGGATAAGCCGAGCTGGAAGGTCTCAGCGAGCTATAAACTCCCTACGAGCCCGAGACATGGAACGGTTATTCCTATTACTAAGAAGGAGCATGAGAAGCTGCTGAGTGCTTTTGGTGCTTGATTAGATGATGGCTGACAGGGAATGACAAGATAGATAGGCAATCCATACTATTTTCAATTGTAGTTTGCATGAGTCTAACTGACTTTGCGGACCGGCTTCCCCGATCCGATAGTGCAGTATGTTGTCCGCCTTGACCACCCACCCAGCGCTAGCTACTTAGTTCACGGATGCAAACGAACCATCCGATGATCATCCCAATCGCATCATAAAACCCCTCATTCATGAACCTGTATCATGCGTAGTAATTCATGGGGTAAATATCCCATGCCAAGGCTCCCGCAGATCACTGTAAGAGCTCCAATCACATCACTCAATTGTCCTGCAAACCCCTCAATCATGCAACTCGCCATCACTATGGATAAATTACAAACTCTCGTGAGATGGCCCTGGCATTTGGAGGATCATGACGGCATTTCACACGGAAATAATACTTCTCCACCAATACCAATTGCAGGTGTTATTGCATTTCGGCATATTCGGGAGTGCATCCGTTATGGGCAGATCTGAACGTAATTGTAACTCATATATAAGATGATGGACCTTACAGTTAATTGTTCAAGTACTATCTTCAAGGGTATGCCGCAATCATGAAGTTGTCAAACTTCTTTTTCGCAGCCCTTGCGGCTAGCAGCCATGCGCAAAATGTTCTCCCTCGCGGAACTCGTCCATCCAACATCCTCGACTCCCGAGCCCTTCTCCAAGACATAGTAACATTCGACGAACACTCACTCTTCATCCATGGCGAGCGCGTAACAATATTCTCCGCCGAAATCCACCCCTTTCGTCTCCCCGTCGCATCACTCTACCCAGATCTCTTCCAAAAGGTCAAAGCTATGGGTTTCAACATGGTTTCGTTCTATGTTGACTGGGCACTTCTTGAAGGAAAACCTGGAGAATTTAGATCTGAAGGTGCGCTGGATTTGCAGCCTTTTATTGATGCGGCGCATGATGCGGGGATTTATCTCCTTGCGAGACCGGGACCGTATATCAATGCTGAGGTTTCGGGGGGTGGATTCCCGGGATGGTTGCAAAGGGTGAAGGGGTTTTTGAGGACGAATGCTACGGATTATCTCGCTGCTACCGACAAGTAGGTCTAATCAACCAGATACAGGTTGATACTAACATCGTCTAGTTATGTTGCCCATGTGGCCAAGATCATCGCAAAAGCTCAAATCACCAACGGTGGACCAGTCATTCTGTACCAACCGGAGAACGAGTACAGTGCTGCGCAGGGAACGCCCTTCCCAAACCATGATTACTTGAAATACGTCAATGACCAAGTTCGCAAGGCTGGAGTTGTTGTCCCTCTTATCAACAATGATGCGTGGCAAGGAGGTACTGGAGCTCCTGGAACGGGACCTGGCGCTGTCGACATTTACGTAAGTTCTTTTATCGACTGAGAAAAGTCTTGACTAACCTTTTTAGGGCCATGACGGATATCCTGTTGGATTTGACTGCGTAGGTCTGTCAGCGCGGATACGTCGATGGTGCTGACCAATTACAGGCAAACCCCTACACATGGCCGAAGGATGGCCTTCCAACGACATGGCATGCCGAGCATGAGAAGATCAGCCCTAACACGCCGTACTCAATCATTGAAGTGAGTATGTATAGCCCCTGGGATAGATGGCGACTGACAGTTTGTAGTTCCAAGGTGGAGGTTTCGATCCACCAGGTGGCGGCGGCTTTGACAACTGCTATGAGCTCACCAACCACGAGTTCGCTCGCATCTTCTACAAGAACAACCTTGCTGCTGGTGTTACTATCTTTAATATCTACATGGTATGTACTATCTATGTTTGTTCAGTATGCAGTGGATATGGCTAACGGCATAGACTTGGGGCGGCACGAACTGGGGTAATCTTGGCCATTCCGATGGCTACACTTCTTACGACTATGGAGCAGTGAGTAATTGGCCACGAAACAATGCATGGAAAATTTACTGACACTTCTGTAGGCTATCAAGGAAGACCGAACAATCACCCGCGAGAAATACTCCGAAATAAAGCTCCAAGGCCAATTCCTCCGCGTCTCACCAAACTACGCCATCACAGAAGCAAGCAACTTCACAACCACAAAATACACTGACAACAAGAACATCGCTGTAACAGCTCTAACCACAAAGAAAGATGATGCATTCTACGTCGTACGCCACGCTGATTACCGAACCACTGATTCAGCATCTTATAAGCTCAAAGTCAAGACCTCCACTGGAACTTTAACCATCCCTCAACTTGGCGGATCTTTGTCGCTGCATAGACGAGATTCGAAGATCCATGTTGTGGATTACCCCGTTGGCAAGTTTAAGTTATTGTATAGCACTGCTGAGGTTTTTACGTGGAAGGTGCTTGGGGATAAGACTGTTCTTGTGCTTTATGGGGGTGCTGATGAAGTTCATGAAGTTGCTGTTAAGGGACAGGAGAAGGTTAAAGTTGTTGAGGGCGATGGTGTGAAGATTGAGAAGAAGAACGGAGCTGGGGTGATTCAGTTCAAGACTAGCACCAAGCGTCGTGTTGTGCAGGCTGGATCTCTTTACATCTACCTCTTGGGTAAGTCTTCGCACGTCTCTTAGATGGCTTAGCTGACAGGTTTAGATCGCAATGCTGCGTACAAGTACTGGGTACCTACTATCCCAAGCAAAAAGAGTGGAGAGTATGGATCTTCCGTGATGAACCCCGACGCCGTCATCATCAACGGCCCATACCTCGTCCGTTCTGTTGCTGTTGAAGGCTCCAAGCTTTCTGTTCAAGCTGACTTCAACATCACCACACCAGTTGAAATCGTCGGCGCACCAAAAGGAACATCTCGTCTGTCTATCAATGGCAAGGACACTTCCTTCACCAAGTCTAAGCTTGGAAACTGGCTGGTCAACCCAGAGATCAAGCTTCCCACCGTCAAAGTCCCTGATGTCAAGTCATTGGATTGGCACTACATCGACGGCCTTCCTGAAGTGAAGAAGGACTACGATGATTCCAAGTGGCGCACGGCGGATATCAAGAAGCCTCTCAACTCGAAGTGGCCTCTTAACAACTCCGTCTCACTGTACTCTGGTGACTATGGCTTTAACGCTGGTGCACTCATCTTCCGCGGTCACTTTACGGCTTCTGGGTCAGAGTCCAAGCTCAAACTGTGGACGTTTGGCGGACGCGCTTATGGAAGCTCAGTCTGGCTCGATGACAAGTTCGTCGGGTCCGTCACAGGCGGGGGCAACAACAACAATGACACGTCAACATACAAACTTCCCAAGACCGAAAAGGGTAAGAAGCACGTCGTCACAGTCATCGTAGACAACATGGGCCTGAACGGAAACTGGGTCCCCGGCGTCGATGAGACAAAGCAACCTCGCGGAATTCTCGACTGGCACATCACCTCAGACTCTGGCAAAGAGACCAAGGTGTCAAAGTGGAAATTGACCGGCAATCTCGGCGGCGAGAATTACAAGGACAAATTCCGCGGTCCCCTCAACGAAGGCGGCTTTTTCTTCGAGCGCCAAGGCTATCATCTCCCATCCCCTCCGCTAACCTCCTTCAAATCCGGATCCCCCTTCAAAGGGCTTTCCAAGCCCGGCGTTTCATTCTACGCAGCCAAACTTCCCCTCAACCTCCCCTCTTCAACACACGACATTCCTCTATCATTCACCTTCAAGAACAACACCTCCAGCACAGGTGCGTACCGCGCTATACTCTACGTAAACGGTTTCCAATACGGAAAATACGTCGCCAACGTGGGACCCCAGACAGTCTTCCCTGTCCCTGAAGGAATCTTAAACTATAGGGGTGATAACTGGATCGGTATCGCGCTCTGGGCGTTAGAGAAGAGCGCTAACGTCGATGGGTTGAGCTTAACGGCTGGTGTTGCTGTTCAAACCGGTCGAAAGCCTGTGAAAGTGGTCGAGGGGCCGAAGTATTCTAGACGCCAAGATGCTTATTAGTGAGGGTGCAACGTTTCAATTGGTGGCGCCGTACAAGGTTCTGCTATATTTAGTGCTCACAGGGCGTTCGGCCCTACGGTATCATCCGTGACCAATTGAGGGTGTCCTATTCCTGTTGGAGAAAGTGCCTTTCCCCTTGGAGACGAGAGCGATTTGCGAGCCTTGCTGTGAAGGAAATTCGCCAAGGCTTGCGTGGCCTTCGGCTTGGAAATGCCGTGATCTCCACTGTGCCAAGTGATGATTTCCTGTGTGATGCTCTGTTTCTTCACTCATTCTGCCTTTTTAACGATATCTCAACAAGCCCAATAACTGGTATTCTATCAGCATCCTATCTTTTATAGACCTCATCGACCTGTGCATGTCGTTGTAGGGCTATCCTTCAGTGAACAGGGTGCTGCGCCTCGCGGGATGATCGAATCGTGGATACCCCAAGCTTCGGCTGCAACGGCCCTCAAAGTGGAGCCCGGCAACGACGAAGCGGTCGGAACGTCCGAGCATCTGTCACTCTACGTACGTAACGTCTCCTAAATTAAGAAGCCACTTTCTTCCTTTTTTCTTCCTTTTAATATCTCTTGTTTCCTGCCGAGGGAGAAGTTTGCAGTGACTCACCGGTGTAATGATCTGTACTTGGTGCTTTTGTTTTCTTGGCTTTCCCATGTGATATCTTTGTATATAACCCGGCTTATCAAGCTTTTTTCGTAAGTTCTCACGCACTTCATTATGTAAACATTGTTGACAGATGAAGAGTCCTCCCTATATCTCTCGTCATGGATGCCCCGATCATGATGAAGGAGTGCGACGCCGCTCCAGCGGCATCCGCCATGCCTCACGATCTTCCCCCGACCGAGCTCCCCGTCCCCGGCCCTGATTCGGTCACCCTCGCAAAGAAGCGCTCGCAATGGTCTTGTATCGACGACAACCGTCTCCGAAACAATCTCTTCGCCGCCGTCGGTTTTCTCGAACTCGCAAACGCAGGCGACTTTGCCGCCAACGTATGGAACGATGTCCCTGTACCCATCTACGCCATCGTCTTCATGGCCATCGGCGGAACTGCTGCCTTCGTCCTCTCAATCTGCGCATTCTTCGATTCGAGAAAGGCATGGAGAAACATCAAGTTCTTGAGACAGCAGAAACAATACCTCGAGACGGAGAAGGAGAATCTCCCTGCTGGGGCTGAATCGAGGGGCCTCGATATTTTTATCGAGATTACGACGAGGGAACTACGAATTGAAATAATTAATCGGTGGGCGATGGACTTGTTGATGGGAGGGGGCGCGATGTTGATCAGCATTGGTACATACATGGCTATTGGCGGCGCGAACAGAAAGGTTTGGCATGCGAGTAACATCCTGTCCGGATACCTCGGCAACGCTCCCATCGCGCTATTCGGTCTCATTAGTGCGATTTGGGCTTCCATGGTTGTCTCCAAGATGCGATCGCACGTCGCAGTGGCTAAGAAAGAACTTCAAGGCTCACCATCACTTCCGTTGTTGAAGCAGAGATGTTTCAACGTTCAGCTCTTCTTCATCCTCAACGGCATCGCGAATGTTCTCGGAGGAGTTGGTTCAATGATTACGGCTGAGAGATGGTGGGGTTATTGTATTCTCATTCCCGTCATTGTCACTTCGATCTTTTGCAACGTTTGGTGGCGACACAGAGTGGGATATGATCGACCTTGCATATCTGCGATACCGCCGCTGACCGTTGATAATATCACTGAGGCGCTCGAGTCGACTTCTCAACTGCGACATACCATTCAAGACGGCGCTGGCGTCAGTCTTGATCAGATCTTTGGAGAAGAGGATACTCTGCAGGATGTCTTAGAGTTGTTTGTCAAGCATGACCTCTTTGAACAGTTCAGTCTGCGATTAGTTTCCAACAAGAAGATTGGTCACTTATTCGTCAAGGCGCAGGAGCTTCGAGTGCAAGTCAGTGTTGCTAGCATTCTGGATGTATCAGAAGAACATCATCCTCTCATTCTTGCTGCAGCATTGCAATTCTTGAAGAAGCAAGGACCAAGACACTTGTTGCACCGAGAGCGATTTCTCATTGAAGTTTTGGGCACATACCTGAACCAGGAGAAGAAAAGCCAGACGGTGGAAGTCGAGAAGTAAGGCTAGAAATGTGTCGTGTGTACATTTTTTCGTTTCATTTCTTCGGTACTGGTGCGTCGTCGATTCGATGGCATAGACCTTCCTGGCAGGACTTGCAGGTCAAGCTGGACTCTAAGAACTTTCATAATTCTCAATCGACATTTCCCCATACAATGATTCATTCCTGGTGTTTGTATAAGATTGCAGGCCTTGTTTTTGCGGATGTGTAATGTCTAGGGCAACCGTATATCAACCGAAAACGAACTCCCGGTAGTTATCAGCTATTTTCCCGATGCCCTCGTCTAACCCCCATCCCTTAACTTCGCAAATCACGCGGTACATCTCCTCAAGCTCATTATCCATCCTCTCACCAGCCGTATGGAGATCACTCTCAACCAGTACCCGATTATCCGGCACTATGTTGATCGCATCTTCCGCCTTTTTCCTCTCTTCATCTGATCGCAAATTATTGGTCTTCGAGAATGAGAAGAAGATCTTGGCTGGGATGGATGGTTTGAGATATTGTTTGACAGCGTCGGATTTACCACTGAAGGAGTGAAGACAGATTCGTGGAGGGTATGGTTTTGGAGCGTCTCCTGGCTGCTGTTCAGCCTTTCCCTCTTTCTTCTCTTTGTCTCTTGAGCGCCGACCGCGAAGTTCATGACCCTTCCAACACTCGGTCAAAGCATCGTAAAGAATCCCATGGACTTGCACGCCATGAACACTAGCGGGTCTTCCAAGCTCCCCTGCTAGTTTGAGATGCGCCATGAACACAGCTTTTTGATGAGTAAGGTTGATGCGATGCTGACTGAGTGGTCTCCTCTGACGACCTCCTGGTGTACGGTCTGGATCTGGGTCTGGCTTGGGATCCGTCCACTGCATAGGCAGTCGGAAGGGTTTATCAAGACCAATCTCTCCAACCATGGCGCATGGGTCTTCGATCAATCGAGCTCGAGTCTCAGCGATAAAAGTAGAGAGTGCTATCGGCATTGGGAGATCGCCCCAGAAGGCTGGATCTGTTGGACCTGGTGAAAGGACAGCCTTGTAGTGTTGCGCCTTCGCATCCTCGATGTCATCGGACGGTACGTATGTCGGAGTCTCTAACGAGTCATCAAATAGTTCATGACAGAACCATGGATGCCTTCCATAGCCTGCGATAACGGTCGTTTTGTCTTGGGACAAGCAGCCCGGGCCTTTGACGCCGTGAGATTTGGCGATTGAGGCAATCAGAGGCTGGTCTTGAGTTCGCGTTGCCATAATTGCTACTGCCCGAGATTTCATGCTCAGCAATTCGGATACGGAGTTTACTCGTTCGCCAATGTGATTGTGAGCGTCAAAAACTCCAACATGCCAAGGAAATGGCTCTGCGTGGTCCGGCGACGGCTCTGATGCCGCGCCTTCTTGATGGTCGTGCATACACATCGTGACGGCTTTTCTGCTAACAACACTGGCACTAAGTCGTATTGATTTTCGTATCGAGTTGTATATGCTGGAAGTCCCCAACATTGGAGGACTTTATAGGGCATTATGTGATGAGTCATGCTGAAAATGAGTCATCTTGCCCGTCAGCATATCTAGACGCGATGGTGGATCTGCCCTGTCATCAGCTTTACACAGCCTTATGCATCCAAACCGCGCGCATCTGGGTCGATTTCATCACATTTAAAAATAGATAATATTGTAAATCCAATAATGAAGTCACTTGCTCTGATCCGCGTACTTTGACTCAGTTCACTTCAGTTCATACGCCATTTGGATCTTGATCTTGACGTTTGATAACTTTATAAGCTCTGTAACGAAGCAGTTCTAGATTATCTCAACCCTCCCTTCTTAGAAGAACCCTCGCTTGACCTTCTACTTTTGCAAATCATGTAGATATTGACGACGGATCGTTGTCTGGACGAAGAAAGCATCTAGGGTCGACGGGCTCAGTACTAGTTCAACATTGCACTTGCAAAAACGACAAGGCAGAGATAGAACAAGACTTTCATAACCTTACTTCGTGTGACAAACACATTCTGAGTGAAAAGCGCCCTCTGCTTAGAGTCGCAGGAGCAGCAGATCTTTTGGTGCTTACATCACATGATCTCACGACGTCAGCCTGCTCAGCCATCATGATTACCTACGGACTTCGCATTCATTTCCTGGTCCTATGGAGTTGGCAAAGCATTCTTAATGCATTTAGTGGACAGGAGACTAAGGACCACAAGTTTAAGGTCTCATATTCGATTGCAAGTTCGCATTCGGGTCACTTGATCTTTCGCGGCTGTCTTCACGTGCGAGGCCTTGAGTCTATTCTCACTTCTACCCACTCACGTACGCCTCCTCATAGACATTTTATTTAATACTGGCGGCGGTTCTCTAGGTGTATATTTCTTTCTTGGCCCTGATTCGGACATCGCTTTCGCTTAAGGCTCGATCATTATCATGCGCAGAATGAATGCCAACTTCAATCTATAAGACCTATGATGTTGAGTATATAAACTATATCAAGTCCTCGTAATTAGAATCATCTCTCCAATCCTCATCTCATCAGCAGCACTCAAGCTTCCAATCCCAACAGCCATATCTCGTATCCTTACATCTTTCCACTGCCACCGCGACCATGAAATCTTGGACCAAAGCAATCCTCTCTCTGGCACTCTTATCGCCCCTCATTTGCGCTAAGGCATTATGGCCAAAGCCTTCCAGTGGAAGCTTCAACATCGAGGACTTCACCTTTGACTCTGGCGAGATCATCGACTCCCTGAACATCAGCTACCAGACCCTCGGTGAGCTAAAAGTCAATTCCGATGGATCCAACAACGCCGTTGTTCTCCTCCATGGAACTACTGGTTCTAGCGCCCAGTTTCTCGTGGAAGAGTTCGCTGGTGCCCTTTTCAACCCAGGCCAGCCTCTCGACGCCAACGAGTACTTCATCATCATGCGCGATGCCATCGGTCACGGGAACTCAAGTAAGCCTAGCAACACTGGCCTTCGCGCCTCGTTTCCGAAGTATCAGTATCCTGACATGATTCGTGCGGACCACTTCCTTTTGACTGAGCACTTCAAACTTAACCGGACCCGTCTGACGCTTGGTGTTTCGATGGGCGGTATGCACACTTGGATGATGGGCGGAGAATATCCAGGCTTTTCGGATGCCTTGATGCCTATTGCTTCCTTCCCAGTTGAGATAGCTGGCCATAATCGGCTGTTTCGGAAGTTCATCACTGAGCTTATCACCATTGATCCAGCATGGAAAGGTGGCGATTATGAGAAGCAGCCAGCTGCTGGCCTTGGAGGTGCACTCATGATTCAACTTGTTCTTCTCTCGTCGCCTTCATACTGGCAGCGAGCATTCCCAACCCGTGAGGCCGTCAATAACTACGTTGACGAGCACATCATTCCTCACCTGGAAGGGTACGATGCCAATGATCAGCTCTATGCTTGGAACGCATCACAGACGTACAATCCAAAGGTCGGTCTTAAGAATATCAGGGTTCCTTTGACTGCTGTCAATACCGCCGATGACTTGCTGAACCCAATCGAACTCGGATTCTTGGAGGATGGTGTCGCTAACGACATGACGCCTGGATATGGCCGAGCAGTCACTATTCCTGCAAGCAATGAGACTACTGGACATGATAGCTACATCATGGCTGTTCTTTGGAAAATTGAGCTTGAGAAGCTCCTCGCTCGGTCAGCTGCGTAAGACTCAAATTGAACCAGATTTATGAGCACGGCAAAGCAAGGCACATCGTGGTCCTCAACACCCTCGGATCTAGCATAGCATTCAATCGGATACCGAGTTTAAGCCTTTAGACCATTATTCAAGTCGACTCCATAATATCGATGCGTCAGTGATGAAGATGTTTGACGTCACTACGATGAGATTGATGAATGTGCTCAGAGTGAGGTCATGACATCATGAAAGGACCTTGATAGCATCACTACCATAAATATTGTTTCTCGTCTTTATTTTCCAAGCTTCCTTCTCATTTTATACTACTACTCCTCAATACCTACAAAGACTATATCCTCAACTCCAAACATCAAGCACAAATTACAAGATGTCTGATTCCAAGCAAGGCGGAGATCTCTTCGATATGGCCAAGGATGGAACATCCAGTTAGTCATTTGCGGCTCCCTCGAGATTTACTAAAGTGCTAAAGTACTGCTTTTAGTCCCTGGTGACGCCGGAAAGCAAAACACTATCAGTTCCGTCCCCAACCCTCATCAACGCGACGGTGAGGCCGCAGGCGGTCTTGGCTCAACCGATCTGGCTGGCGCAGCAGACAATGCTGTCCTTTCAGCTTCCGAAGGTCGAGAGTCTGGTGTTGGTGAAGTAATCAGTGCGACGGGTCATGATATTCCTCAGTCTGTAACTGGAAAACCTGGTGGACGAGGAGGAACACAAGGAAAGGAGGACGTCAGAAGGGATACCGGCGCTTTTGCGAATAGGGAGAACTAGGTAACGATATATTGAGATATAAGCCATTCAAAAAAGTGTCTTTTCATGCAACTGAATGATGTGACTAATTGCTGTTATTTCTTGCCTGGTCAGAAATTTATCCGGCAGTGAAATCTTGGCTCTGTATGATCTACTTGGTAGCAACGGCAACATGGGCCTGGAACATGATCTTGTTCTTGCCATCCTCAAGCTTCTCATACCCTTCCGTCTGAGTCAGCGCCTCCACGACTGCATCAATTGCTGTATCCCAGTTCTCCTCATCCGACTCAAGCCATCCCGCCTTTGAAGTACCACCGATAAAGCTCCAGATCATTGTCGCAAAACGCTTAAGATCGCCGATAGTAACATGAACATCCTTCTGGATGAAGTCCACTTTCTCTGGTTCAAAACCTCCTTTGATGATTGTGTCCTGTAGAAAGTCTTTGTCTTCCCATTTATCCAGCCCTTCTCGTGGCAGAGGCGTACCAGCCGGTCGAGTCTTCTTGGCTGCTGCATGAATCGCAGGAATAGTTGGTGTATGGGCCCATGAGTTGAGAATGGCAGTGCCGCCTTGCTTCAAGGTTCGGTGCATCTCCTTGATCGCATCGACGCCGTCATTTGGGAGAACAAACAACATCGCATTGCCAATACAGTGAGTGAACGTCTCGTCAGGGAATTCAAGGTTCGACGCGTCCATTTTCAGAGCCTCGGCAGGCCACTGGCTTTTAGCTATGTTCTGTCGGTATATTTCCAAAACATCGTCGTTAATGTCGGTGCCTTTGATGACAATATTGTCTTGTTTCAAACTCGTGATAGCTTCGGTACCGGCTCCGAGGCCGCAACCAACATCGTGAAAGATGACTTCGGAATCATCGAATGACCCAATACAGGATAGAGAAGCAGCAGCGAGTCGTTCCATGCCATCACCGACGATCTCACTATAGAGTTCTGGTGTAGGCTTCAAGGCCTGCTTGGGCGAGAAGGTTCGGTCGGACTCTGGGGCATTCATGATGTGACTGATGGCAGTAGTAATGGGTTCTGGAATGAATATGTTTCTATGTTCAAGAGATTCATGGACATACACCATAGGCAGTAAAGCTTCTGATATACAGCCATGTCCAATGTTTCCGCGATGTATCCGCTTACGACCTTGCAGAATCACATAAGTTTCCGATATCTGAGCATCTGAGTAAGCAATCCTACTGCTTCATTTCAATAAGATGCACGACTTGATTTTGACTAGTGTAATCTCATTTGTATGAAGATAGTAAAGTTCCTTCCGCATGAGCCCTAGCTTCAGTTCATACTCATGCTCTATAAGCAGTATTAACGTTAAGAAACGTTTATGTTCTCCACTCACCTAACAGAATATTCATTCGAGGCCTGATACAGTCAGCACTCGACATAATGATTGGTTGTGAACTAAAAGGACAATACCCAATGGAATCTGGACTCGCGATCACCTTGTTCCTATCGTGCGTTCGATGCTGGTGGCTTTGTTGATAAACGCATTACATTATTATTATGATATTCCAAGACATTTCAGCAAATAATACTATCCATCTCATCCTTGAGAATAACAGCCAACATGTGCGATAACTATTAGATTCTCTCAGGCTCAGTATATCTTGCGTTATGTGATACTTCCGAGGTTTAGGTAATGGTTCACAGATTAATGTTTAATTTGGAGGAAATTTCATCCCTGTGTATATGTTAAGAGACGAATTTTCTAATTCGTACTTGCCGACGCGTATGGTGGAATTTATACCTCCTTCACCCACCCTTGGATCCAGAATTCAGTGCTGTTGTAAAAGTTGCGCACGGTAGATGCCAATCATCCAAAAGAGCTCAAGAACCAATATCTTAACAGTATCAGGCCTCAGGTCGACAAAGACAAGTTAATTACTAAATTCTATGGAAGCAAGACAGTTAAAATTTACATCTCAATCTGCCTTTCCAGTCACAAAATGTCTCCTCTATCCTCTGTGCTTATTATCTAAGGTGGTTTTTCGGTTACCTACCCTGTTGACGAGTTTTTCTGATCCGCTGTAGAATGCCCTCTCTTTGAAGGGAATTAAGGCCAGATAGATAAATATCTCGCAGCTAGAATCTGTACTTCACACTCATAGTTCAATAAAGTCTAGTGCTCACGCGATTACCCCAGGTTCCCCTCATCTCAAATCTGGATTTTGCTCACAAGGATGTAAGCGGGAATAATTGCGAGGCTATGACGTAGTGGGGTTCTGCCAAGCATGCGTGACAGCTTAAGCAACAATGAAAGGGCGGGCGTAAAGCTTGCAGTATTCCCGGTGACATCGTTTTTTGACGATTCCCTCAATTATTTCTCTAATAAGTTACTGCAAAAGCGTTGGGTGATTGTCACATAGAAGAGTGCGGCTGGAGGTAGCAGCCACTTTATACCCGTAAGCTTAAGTTTAAGGTTACGGTGCAAAAGGTCTGATACAACTCAGCTGCCTGATCTTTTGGCATGAAACAATGCAAGATCGAGTATCACAGTAGTATATGTGGTATTGCTATCCTGGTGAAGATCGCGAATGTCTGAGGGTATCGTGTTGATAATCTGGGGGTCATAGATCAGCAACAACCTGGGGATGATGATCATGGAGCAACGATGGAGTGAGTGGTTGTCCAATTAAGTGACCAAACACCGAGAGTCAGATGACAGACATGATCAACGCCCGTTATTCAGCACCAATCGATTGATTCATGTTGGTCAAGATCATCAGGCGTTATTCATTCCATCTCCGCACTCCAACAAACAATGGGATCAGTCTAAACCCCGCCATCTCACCAACGCTCTCACCAAGATCGGTCCCGAAGAACTTGCACAAGCCAAGACTCAAACAAGTCCGATCGTTCCGTTTAGGCACCCTTATACCACCGTCGCACCAATCTCTCAAAACGGCAAAAACGAGCGTCGATGGCCTCATCCTCACTGAACATTCAACCATTACAGTTTAGCGCATGTCTCGGTGATGTTACACTGCACATAACCAAGAGCAAGTTTTACAACGGCAAATAGATCAAACTTTTCAACAACGAGCTTCTAGACTTGAGGGATATATCTCAACAATTTTACTAAAGTCATTCTCAGACCATAGAATGTTCAAAATGGCTGCAAATTGAGAGAGCTATGGGCAGCGCTACTGTATTTTTATTTGGATGCCTGGAGGATATCTCCACTTGGAAGGGAAAGAATATGGATGCCTTGGCAAGTGTCTCCACTACGTCATATGTGCCGCTTATCCGATGACGTTTAGGCAGCCGAATAAATCGGTACGTATCGCCTTTAACCCGCAAGCAATCCCCAGACCCCAAATTTCAAGGTGTTCAGCGGCTTTTTGCTAGCGCGTGGAGACGTCCAGATGATTCGTTGTAGCGGAGACAGCTTCTCCAATTTTTATGAGGGATCTCCATGGGGAAAAGAGGAGGTGAGTTGAGATCGGTTGTCGTTTGATACTGCTCTCATACCAGAGACTGTCAGACATTGACAGTTGTGATTCAATGTTGGTGTCAGTGGTAATTTAGGGATACAGTGAAGGATGGAATCATCCGTTGGAATGGAAAGTTACCCTGTCAACTCCCGTGTTCAGCATCGGAGCATTCAGTGTAACCCCAGACAAAGAGAATAAAGAAGAACCCCTGGTCCATTCCGAGACAATAACCTTAACGTTTCCACAATTCCCAAGTCCATCTCCAAATTCTGGTGGTCAGATATCCCAAGGTGCATGTGGTGGATACGCTTAAACGCCCGCCCACCATCGTCCTCCCTCCATCCAAGCTTAGACCGGCTCCTCAAGCTCAGAGGATGGGGATGAACCGGGGATGAGCGATGATCCTATCCAAACTCATCCGCCCCAGGTCTCACCCGCATCTCAATTGCCAAGTTATTTAATCTACCCTTGGCCTTTTCTTTTTTCTTGGCTCTTCAGTCCTTCACACTTTCTTCTCATCTTTGCATCAAGACTCATAAAATACAATGGATAACAAGGAATTGGGCCCTGACGTCCCTCAGGCGTCTCACAATGAGAAGGATGGTCTTGGCCATAGCCATGATCTGCCGCCCAGTGCTACAGGTCGTCGTGGTTCGACTGCCGTGAACATCGTTGAGAATCCACTCAAGGTACGCTTGGCGATCTCTTGGCTCATCGCCGAGCTTTCTTAGTCAAATCGCCAAGAAGCTCGGCGATGATGACCCCAGCCCAATTGATATGATACTCACCTATCACTTCAATTGGTGTATACAATTTATCTTCAATTACTGACATTGATGATTGTAGCGCGTCACACCTGAACAAGCAGCCCACGATGCGCGTGTCTTTGCTGAAACACACGGCCTCTCCGAACACGCAGAACTCTTCTCCCGCGCCGCCCTCGTCGCTCGCGACCAGGAGCAATTCAACATGGTCAAAGAGCTCAAGGAAGATGAGCGCCAAGCCCTCGAGTACGAGCGCGATCATAAATGGCACGGACCAAAGATGCTCTGGTACTCTATCTCTCTGTGTGCTATTGGCGCTGCGACTCAGGGTTGGGATCAGACTGGTTCCAACGGTGCCAACTTGTCATTTCCCCAGGAATTCGGGCTTGATGAGGAGAACAGTGTTCGTGATCAGTGGATTGTTGGACTTGTTAACTCGATTATCTTCTTGACTGCTGGTTTGATGTAAGTCTATCAACTACAACCAGTTTGAGTGAGCAGTTGCTAACGAGTACAGTGGCGCTTTCATCGTTGATCCGCTGAACCACTACTTCGGTCGTCGCGGTGAAATCTTCATCACGGCCTGCTGTCTCACCGCCACCCCTATCGCCTCCGGTTTCACCCACTCATGGCAAGAGCTCTTTGCCGTGCGCTTCGTAATGGGCATCGGCATCGGCGCCAAAAACGCCACTGTCCCGATCTACTCCGCCGAGATGGCGCCCGCCCGCGTCCGCGGCGCCCTCGTCATGTTCTGGCAGCTCTGGGTCGTCGTCGGCATCTTCCTCGGCTTCTGCGCCAACGTCATCGTCAAAGACACCGGCAACATCTCCTGGCGCCTGCAGCTCGGCTCTGCATTCATCCCCTCGTTCCTTTTGGGTGTTGGTATCTTTTTCTGCCCCGAGTCGCCGCGTTGGTTGATGAAGCATGGGAAGCATGCTAAGGGGTTTAGATCGATGCAGAGGCTGAGAGCGCATGATATCATTGCTGCGAGGGACTTTTACTACTCGTGGATTATTTATGAGGAGGAGTTGACTGTTGCGAGGGGTGCGGGATATTTCCAGCGTTTGTGGGATTGCTTTGCTGTGCCTCGCATTAGGCGCGCGAATTATGGTGCTTCCACCGTCATGATTGCGCAGCAGATGTGCGGTATCAACAGTAAGTCACTGTCTCCCTGTGATGGTTCAATCACTAACAGTTTCAGTCATTTCGTTTTACAGCTCCACTATCTTCCGAAACGCTGGCTACACAGCTGTCCAGGCCTTGTATGCTTCTCTTGGATACGGTGCTATTCAGGTCATTGCTACTATTCCAACTTTGTTCCTCATTGACACCAAGGGACGACGAACTCTCTGCCTTATCGTAAGTCAATAACCATCATTTGCCCTCACATTTATTAATATCTCATATAGACTTTCCCCTTCATGTGTGTCTTCTTGTTGGCCGCCGGTCTATCTCTCCTCAATCACAGCGGTAGCCGTGGTGCCCAGATTGGACCTGTCGTTCTGTAAGTCTCTCAGCCAATTTGATCAGGACGCATTCACTAACCTATCAGCTTCGTTTACCTCTTCACCATCGCCTACTCCCTCGGAGAAGGTCCTGTTGCTTTCCAATACTCTGCCGAAGTATTCCCAACCATCCAGCGTGAGCAGGGTATGGCCTGGGCTGTCTGCATCAACAACACCTTTGGTAAGTCTCCAAAACCTCATCAATTGACCGCCACTAACATGTCAACAGCTGGTGTCCTCGGTCTCACATTCCCTCGAATGACCAATGCCATGACTCCTACCGGAGCTTGTACGTTTTTCTTACCTCTTTTTGCATTGGGCATTGACTAACATAGTGCAGTCGGTTTCTATGCCGGACTCAACTTGATCGCTTGGGGCATGATCTTCTGCTTCGTCCGTGAGACCAAGCAACTTACCCTTGAGGAACTTGACCGTAAGTCACCCGAATCTCGTCTCGTCAAACTCTTACTAATGATTCATCAGAGGTCTTTTCTGTCCCCACCAAGCAGTTCATCTCTTACGAGACAAGGGTTTGGCTTCCATACTTCTTCAAGCGACATATCCTCCGCAAGAAGAGTGTCGTCAAGCCCCCGCCTATCATTGAGCGTGCTGAGCTGACCTTTGACTCCGCTTAAATGTGTCTATAAGTACACGATACTGTAACGTTGGGTCTAGGTAGTTAGGTGCTGGTGCTGCAATCATTTGTCTTGACTGACGTTGGTCAGTTGGTGAGCAGGTTTCACGATTAGTCTTTTATGAGGTTTATGGAGTATATAGTCAAATGGTATAACGTGGTTAATAAGCGAGCGCTCCAGATAAGCAAGCGCTCTAAAAATCCCTTAACCTTATATCTAATTATCTAATTAATTAGTTCTTAACTACTTAATATATTATAGTCCTTAAATAAAGCTAAAATCCTTCTTGCCCTTTAGGCCTTTTAAAATAACCTAAAATTAAGTCTCTAATATATTATAGATATTTATAAAGTTAGCTACTTTATTTTATATTATTACTAAAATAGCATTTATATTACGACCCCGCGGTTACGTCACGTGTACCCCACATTTTTCGACCTATCATTAGAAGATCCAGAACAATCACGCCCTCGACCATGATTGTTTACAAGAAGATCACGAATTAGACTATAATCCTCTTATTAGGATTACAACCTTAACCATAATCACCTATAGATTACTCTAGTATATAGATTATATTTATTTGCACTTTTATAGATTCTAGCTTACTAGCTATTAGCTAAAACTTCTTTATATTAATTAAGCCTAATACATATTAAATCTACTATTAAGAGATATAACACTTTAATAAGCTTAGTTATATGCCTTATGCAATCTGCTAATAATAAACCCAAGCACGGCTTAGTTTAATATAATTAGACTCCAACTATTATATACTAATAGCTCTTATTCAGACCATACCGCATAATACTAAGTAATATAAACGCAATAGCTGCCTATATTAACCCTGCCCAGCAATATACTATATCCCATACTACTCTAGCACCTATTAATAATAACCAGGATATAGATAATAATTCTAAAAGTAATACCAACTCTAATATTACCTAGCTTTATCAGTAGATAACTAATATAATAACTAAAATAAATAACCTTAAATAGGCCCTCGCTAAAGCCGCCGCGCTCCAGGCTTAACAGGCCACCAACCACTAGAATGCCATCTAGGAAATATACTACCTTACTGCCACTGCCATAAGCAGGAAAGAAGCAGGTAAAATCCTTAAACCTAATGCACTTAAACTATTTAATAGAAACCTAGCAAAACTAACTATATTCCTTACTTAATACTAAGCCTTTATAAGCTACTTTTTAAATTAGTTTAATAAAGATAGTAACCAAGTTATATATGCCTCAGGAAGACTTAAAGGCAATGCAGCCTAGTGGTTTTAACCTATATTAGAAGATATAACTACTAAACCAGAATATAAACTGCTACTATAAACTTTTCAGATTTATAAAAGTTATATAGTATTTAAAGAAGCCCTATAATAAGCCTTCGGATTAGTTAATAAGAAGAGCCAGGCAGAACAAAAAATTAAAACACTCTAATAAAACAAGTTAGCCTCAGAATATAGAACTAAGTTCCTTTAGCTAGCTATTAAGCTAGGATAGAATTAGGAACCCCTAATATCACTCTTCTTTAACAGACTTAAGGAATTAATCTAAGCAGAACTTTATAAGGAAATAAGACCTAAAACATTAGTTAATTATATAAGATAAGCAGTTAAGATTAATAATATATAGTTTTAATAGAAAATCTATTATAACTAAAACAATTAAGGAAAACAAGGGAATAAACTATATTATAATACCAATTAGGGAAGGAAATAAAATAATAATACTTCTTATAGCACTAATATAAGGCTAATAACTATTAGAATAACTAAAAAAGATAAATCTAAAATTACTTACTAGAACTATAGTAAGAAAGGATATTATAATCCAGAATATAAGAACCCTATTAAAACTAACCAGAAGTATAGACTAGTTCCTAAAGATAAGAAGATTAGCATAATTAAAAAAGATAAAGAACCCCAAATAGTAATTAGAACTATTAATATAACCTATAAGGATAGATATAATATAACCAAACTGTGACGAAGGTGGTTTCAAACAGGGAAACTAGTCCGTACTAGGTTTATGTTTGCAGATGGCGTAGGGCGTCAATACTGAGCGGGTTGGTTGTCACGTCTCTTAATGATCAAATAATGCGTGTTAGGCTTATTGATGTAAAGAAGTCTTATTGATAGCTGGTGAGCTAAGTCTATGGAAGTGCTAACGAATGTGGTCTATATACTAGTGAATGATAATAGC